>NC_138779.1:32526551-32561551 GCF_965119305.1 Pelophylax lessonae | reverse complement strand
CGGAGGCGCGCTCCCGCCCCCGCTCGCTCACTCTGATCCCCACGCGGTCGTCAGTTACAGAGGGAGAAAGGCAGGCGGCTAGTGTAAACAAAGCCGCCTGTCATTCTTCCTTGTGTAACAGAAGTGATCATACGGTCCTGCTATGTAGGACCGTAGATCTCTGCTGTTACATGAAAAGCCACATCCCTGCACAGTTAGAAACACACCCCTAGGGACACACTTAACCCCTCCTTCTCCAATAAAGTTAACCCCTTCCCTGCCAGTGTAATTTTTAAAGTAACAGTACATATGTATAGCACTGATTACTGTAGTAATGTCACTGGTACCCCCAAAAGTGTCAAAAATGTCAGTCAAGGGTCCGATCTGTCCGCCGCAATGTCGCAGTCCCGCAAAAAAAAATTGCAGATCGCCGCCATTACTCGTTAAAAAAAAAAACAACAAAAATGACAAATTAGTAAATGCAATAACTTTTGCGCAAACCAATCAAAATACGCTTTTTGCCAAACATATGTAGCAGAAAACAAATTGGCCTAAATGTTAAAAAATTTTGATTTTTACATTTTTTGGGAGAATTTCATATAAAAAATGGGAAAAATATTGTTATTTTTGCAAAATTGACGCTTTTTTTTTTGTTTATAGCGCATGATCAAAAAATCGCACAGGTGATCAAATACCATCAAAAGAAAGCTCTATTTGTGGGAAAAAAAGGACGTCAATTTCATTTGGGTACAGCGTCGCACGACCGCGCAATTGTACGTTAAAATCACGCAGTGCCGAATCGCAAAATACCCCATGGTCAGGAAGGGGGTAAAATCTTCCGGGGCTTAAGTGGTTAAAATTAACTTACCAGAGAGACAGGATATTTTTATAACTGTCTTCTATTGAGCTGTAAATAGACACAGTGGATGCTGTTAGACCATGGGATGCCCTGAACAATTTATTTCATTTTCTGCTTAATAAACTTCTATATTTCTAAATACTAATCGTACAGGGATGTAGCCAAAACATTGCAGTTTTTTTTACTCTTCATACAGACAGAACATTTAATTTTTTTATTTTTTTCCAACAATGCATATTAACTTGTTTGTATGGCACTGAGCAGAAATATGTGTTTGAAATATTTTATGGGAAATATTGGAAAAAATAAAAAATAAACTTGACGATGGGGACAGAAACATTAACAAAATATTTTTTTTTTTTAGCAGAGAGAATACTTTAGCAGAATGAAGCCTTTGAAATATTTTACATTTATTGTAGAGCTGTCAAAATAAAATTAAGAAATCTAAGGTGTGCTTGTTAAACTGGAATGTTGCAACTTCACCTACAGCCAATGCTAAAGGATTTCGAACAATGGGTTGTGACAAAGTAGGGTGCATTACACTACTTTTTCAGTGTGTATTTAAAAAATGGTGAACCAAAGTATCCCCAGCAAGAATATTTCCTGCCACCCATCCTACTGGTCTTCAATGTAATGAAGAGAAACCACTGTCCAAAGAATCTTTAAAAACAAAAGTCCATTCAAGTTTTATCCTGTGTTGAGCTCTGGTAAAGGAGCAGCGGTGTTGTCCCCAAAACATATTGGCTGTTTTTATATGACTTTTTTCCAACAATTAAAATTTTCTTAGAATCTTTTATCTGGTTTTGATCCAGTGCTGTATTGTATAGAACTGGTTTTGAGTTGCTGTTGGGTGCCCATCAAGGGAAGTCTTGCTTTATGGGAGCCACCTTGCCAGGGCTATTGAGCTCTAATATAATGAAGGGGAGCCACTGCCCAAAGAATCTTTAGAAAGGAACACACTTCTGAGAGTATCGATCTTTTGGTCCCCTGTTGCACCTAATGGTTCTTCCAACAGACCACCACTTTGTTACAAGACATAGTAGTGATTTCGAAATACAGAAAGAAGCACCAGACCAAAACCGGATAAAAGAGTCCAAGAAAAAATTCATATAAAAAATCCAATGTGTTGCGGGGGCAACACTACTTCCCCTTCATCAGGGTTCAACACAGGATAAAACTAGATCTACACTATATCAGCAAAAGTATTGGGACCCCTGCCTTTACATGCACATCAATATTAATGGCATCCCAGTCTTAGTCCGTAGGGTTCAATATAGAGTTGGCCCACACTTTGCACCTATAACAGCTTCAACTCTTCTGGGAAGGCTGTCCACAAGGTTTAGAAGTGTGTCTATGGGAATGTTTGACCATTCTTCCAGAAGTGCATTTGTGAGGTCAGGCACCGATGTGAAAGAAAAGGCTTGGCTCGCAGTTTCCGTTCTAATTCATCCCAAAGGTGTTCTATCTGGTTGAGCTCAGGACTCTGTGCAGGCCAGTCAAGTTCCTCCATACCCAAACGCACTCACCCATGTCTTTATGGACCTTGTTTGTTTGAGTTCTCCTCATTATCCTGTGTTGAGCACTGATGAAGGGGGAGTGGTTTTGACCTCAAAATGTGTTGGCGATTTTTATATGACATTTTTACCAACAGTTAACATTTTCTTGGACTCTTTCATCTGATTTTGGTCTGGCCCTCTATACAGTTTTTTTATGGTTAGAGCTACTGTTGGGGGCCCATTGTGGAAAGCCTTGCTGTGTGGGAGCTGCCTCACCAGAAATGTTCAGCTTGTTTGAAGTTTTCCTTCATCTAACATATTAGTCTAAAAGATTCCAGTATGTTGTTCTATTGTGGTCACTTAGGGCCATTGAGTACAGCAGAGGACCAGGAATCTAACATTCTAAGAAGTATGTCAAATTCTGAAGATTCATCTGTTGGAGGTTGCTCTTTCTTACAATAGCGATGAGCAACAGGAGAGCTATTGTTATACTTTAGTTTGCTTTTTTTAACTGGCCATATAAATGAAGATCTTCCGGTCTTCTGATTGACCATAAATGTATATGGACAGATGTTAATAATCATGACCAGTAAAAAAAATTACAGATTTACTGCACATGTTATACAGTCATGGTTCAACTGAAGTTTTAAATGGATAAAAAATGTCAGTGAAATTGCTTATTTTCTATGCAAGTAGCAATTAAATTATTTACGGTGAATTAGGCCAAATCAATGTGATCCAGTTGCTCAACCCCCTAGAATGAGGGAAATAAATGAAAAGAAAAGTTTGCTTGGTTAGATCTAGTTAATATGTAGTAGTATTTTGCATTTCACCTGTTCAGTATCTGAGCAAAAATGTTAGATGGAAAAGCTGCTACCAACATGACCATGACTACTTCTCAGTGTAGTCCTCTTTGTGTGATGGTTCTTATTGTCCCTTGTTATGGTTCTTTTTTTTTTTTTTTTTTTTTTTAGTTTAAACAACTTTATTGAGAAAAGTAAAAGCGATACATGAAAATTCTCATAAATTAGTATATAATACAACAGGTATAAATACTCAAAACAACAAAGGGATAACAAAGGAGTACTTATGGTCGTAGTGAAGTAACAAGGAGTAGAGGGAAAGAAAAGGGATGTATAAATGTAAAGCAAGTATATAGTTATTAAGATATTATACACCTTGGCGGTTAAGCAGTTTTCTGTTACTCTATGGATTACCGTACTCAAAGCAGCCAAAATGTTGGGTACTGTACAGAGTTACGGCTTGGAAACGGTGTACAGCAAGAAGAGACCACCAGCCCCCCATGCACCCCTACAGGGATCAAACTGTGCCAGGGAGTAGGTGGCTCCACTTTCCTCAAGAGTGTCTAGGTCAAAGGGATTAACCTTGATAGGCTTTGGCTTGCATTAACTGCCAGGATGCTTCAAATTTGGTGAATACTCCATCTCTATACGTCAGAATACGTCCCCATTCCTGTATTTAATGTATTAAAAAGATCACCTCGCCGATATCAGGTACAATATTCGCTTTCCAATGTCTAACTATTATGGTTCTCGCTGCCAAAAAAGGTAGAACGCTTCACAATTTTGCGTGTCATCCTTTCGCAGGTGGCAATGCTAATCCTCTCTGAATTCATTCCACTTTAGGTACATGTTCTGGTCGAAGCCGAAGCCGATATCTCAGCCAGGACATTATGGTTCTTTAATACACAACTGTCTGTACAATAAATTCACTTTATACTCTAGCACTACAATATATCGTATGTATCAAACAGTGCCAGCCCATGCCTTTTGACACTTCCCAGAAGTGTGGAGCTCAGACCCCACTTCTCTCCTCTTTAAAGTGCCATTAAAGCTTTGTATTTTAAAAGAATTAAAATAACAAACATGTCATACTTACCTGCTCTGTGCAATGGTTTTGCACAGAGTAGCCCGAATGCTCCAGGCTCCTCTTCTTTGGTAAGTGCCCCCATAGAAAGCCACTTTACATTGGGGCACCCGTACATGCTCGCTTCCGAGCCATACTGCCTGCGTCTCGGCCCTGTCCCCCGCTCACTTGGCACATCATTTGATTGACAGCAGCAGGAGCCAATAACTCCCGCTGCTATCAATCTGCCCAGGGACGAGGGAGACAGTGACAAGTGCACATTGCTGGATCAGATCGGGTTCAGGTAAGTATAAAGGTAGGCTGGGGGGGGGGGGAGTTTTGCAGCACAGAAGGTTTTTCGCATAGAATGAATTAAGGTGAAAAACCTTAGCTTTAGAGCCACTTTAACTTTTTCTATTGGCCAGTAAGCAGTCACATTGTTTACCATTGTCCTTTTGCTCTATTGTACCAGAAGAGGGGATTGAGTGATTTTAGAATGAACAAATAAACATATACATTTTATTTCTAAAAAGTGGCAAAAGTATGACTTGGCCTATTCGCACCTTGTAAAAAATTAAAACTGAGTCCCTTTTACATTTACAGTTGACACCCTTGTTCTAAAAGTTGGGCCCTTATCACTGACACAATCTTTCACTTACTACAATAAGCCTTAATATGCCTGCAGCCCTCAGGCTTGCTGGTTCTATTTTCAGTATAATATATACTAAACACATAAATGCTTGATTGTTTCCTAAAGGGGAACTAAACTACCCCCACCCCCATTTTTTTTCTTACCTATATGTATTACTGTGTTAAAGTGCCATTAAAGCTTTGTATTTTAAAAGAATTAAAATAACAAACATGTCATACTTACCTGCTCTGTGCAATGGTTTTGCACAGAGTAGCCCGAATGCTCCAGGCTCCTCTTCTTTGGTAAGTGCCCCCATAGAAAGCCACTTTACATTGGGGCACCCGTACATGCTCGCTTCCGAGCCATACTGCCTGCGTCTCGGCCCTGTCCCCCGCTCACTTGGCACATCATTTGATTGACAGCAGCAGGAGCCAATAACTCCCGCTGCTATCAATCTGCCCAGGGACGAGGGAGACAGTGACAAGTGCACATTGCTGGATCAGATCGGGTTCAGGTAAGTATAAAGGTAGGCTGGGGGGGGGGGGGAGTTTTGCAGCACAGAAGGTTTTTCGCATAGAATGAATTAAGGTGAAAAACCTTAGCTTTAGAGCCACTTTAACTTTTTCTATTGGCCAGTAAGCAGTCACATTGTTTACCATTGTCCTTTTGCTCTATTGTACCAGAAGAGGGGATTGAGTGATTTTAGAATGAACAAATAAACATATACATTTTATTTCTAAAAAGTGGCAAAAGTATGACTTGGCCTATTCGCACCTTGTAAAAAATTAAAACTGAGTCCCTTTTACATTTACAGTTGACACCCTTGTTCTAAAAGTTGGGCCCTTATCACTGACACAATCTTTCACTTACTACAATAAGCCTTAATATGCCTGCAGCCCTCAGGCTTGCTGGTTCTATTTTCAGTATAATATATACTAAACACATAAATGCTTGATTGTTTCCTAAAGGGGAACTAAACTACCCCCACCCCCATTTTTTTTCTTACCTATATGTATTACTGTGTTCTCTTCAAAGAACATACTCACCCGCACAGTGAATCCAGCGTAGTCCTTTTGTGATATACTGTTTGGGTGCCAAACAGTGGGTCCTGCGCCGCCATCTTGGTTCTCTTCAGCTGGCCGCCTCTTTCGGATGTCTGCCCCAATGACGCGCCAGACCTGCCTGAAGCCCACCCCCGGAGCCCACCCTCTGGACCACCAACCCGGCTTTGTGTGTCAATCCTACATGTGTGTCAGTATCCTAGGAGCTGCAGCATGAGGTACATGTCATTCTGGACAAGGCCAGAATGGTGGTGAAGGGAAGGACTAACGATTAAAAATTTAAAATAATAGAAATTAAAATAAAACCTCTACAATTCTGCAGGTGAAGGGGTGGGTGTTAAAGTGGAACATGCTTCCATCTGGGAGTTTAGTTCAGCTTTATTTATGCAGCAATTGACCAATTTTTTTTAACCTACTACATGGCTGAAATTTGTGTACATCATATAAAAAAACACTTGGGCTGTGAACAGTGATGCCAGGTTTATATACACAAAAGCAAAATGGCAGCTGATCAGTTCAATGTATAGCTAGAACAGAATTGATTCACATGGGTAGGGCAGTACGATTGGCAGAACAAACAATCCCCAGAACTGGATCTAGCCACTTGGAACAGACACATGCTCATTTCTATATGTGTGTCTCAGGTTAGAAGCACTAATGATTTAGACCTATTACACCTTGGTGTGCTGCTCATACTCTATCGCTGCGGGGTGCATCCTTTACATTCTCTGCTAAGAGTGCTGGCATGGGATGGAGCTCGCCCCAGCTCCTCCTATGACTCAAAGAAAGAGAAGGGGGTGATCCCTGTAGCCACACATCCGTGTGGTTCTATGGTCAGTATGGAGTGGCAACCTCAGCCTGGACTCCAACTAGGCCATGCTCCCAGCCATTGGTTGGAGGGCGGGGACTGGATGGAGTCCAGGCTGAGGTTGCCACTATCATACAGACCATAGGACCACACGGATGAATGGCTATAGGGATCACCCCTTTTTCCTTCTTTGACTAATGATTTAGACCCTTACCTGGTTGTGTAAGTGTATTGAACAACAACAGAAAGCTTTATTTTTAACAAACATTTTTGTCATTGAGCTCTTCTAGCCGGAGTTGATGAGAGGACCTTCCTTACTTCTCCAGTTCATTACCCCCTAGAAGAGCTAACAGGGTGTAGCAAAACAAGTAGTGGCATCGGTGCTTGCAGTGGACTTAGACACAGTGGTTGGACAGAAGAGAGTCCCTGGTCTGCTGAGATGCTAAAGATACTCCAGTGCAGGAAGAAAAAATGCAGGTTGGGCACTGGAACCCACAGGGACAGTCAGGACAAGCAGAGGTCAGTAACAGCCAAGCAACACAGGGTCCCAATTCAGCATGCAGTAATGAGGTCAGGTCCAGGCCGAGGTCCAGCAAAAGGTACAAAAGCAACAGACAGAAGGTAAAGTCATAACATGAGCTGAGGTCAGTAGCAGGAGATCAGGGTATCCAAAAATCAGGAGGAAAGCTGGGTCAAACACACAATGGCAAAAATCAGGTAAGAGTCACAGAAGCTGACAACCACTCTAAATAGGGTGATTGGCATCAAAGCCAGTGTGAAACTTGCAGACTTGTTCACGCTAAGGCACAATAACATGATCATGCACATTGCCCTAACCCTGCATATTGTGCCATGGGTTAAAATTCTTAGGGCACCGCCATGCTCTTCATGATCTTCCTGACAATGTTGAAACTGTTAGGTCTTTTTGGGCTAATTAGCTACTGAAGATGGAAGTCCATGCTTAGGGACGATAGGCGTATAGGGGATGGAGCCTTTTGATTGAATATCATCCCGTGACCATCTCGGAAGTGTTTTACTGATATGTCTGTACCAGCTAGAACTGCTTAAGTGCTAATTTTTTGTGAGTCTACCACTTTTTTCTTGGTTTTGGAATTAAAATTCATGCAGAGAGCACTAGATCTTTTGTTTTGTTCCAGTGATTAAGAGCTGATAGGAGAATATTGGAGATACGGGGAGACAGATCGCTGCAGAGACCTAACATTATCCCCAGGAGGGAACAGCTAATTATGACCCACTGGTGAAACAGGGGTCATAATGTGGGGTGAGTGTTTAGATTTCACAGCTGGAGGATTGACACATGCACTTTATGAATTTGTTTATTTCACATAATGGTGTATCAACACTTGAATGAGATTATTTTGGATTAATGATTGGCTCGTTGAAGCAGATGTATGGACTATTTGCACTTTATCATACTAAATTAGTTTACAGACACATTGCACTTTATGTGTATATATCAGTTTTCATTGTATGTATTTTTGCACTTCAGGGAATTTTTTATATGTTGGATTTAACCTATTTAAGTATTTATATGAGTTGCACTATATAAGGTAATATGGTGAGTTTACAGTAGCGCTGCACTCATTTTTGGTTTTATGTGGATTAAGCATAGTGAAAGCACTTGTTTTGTGTCAGCTGCAACTGGAGATATTAGATATATTAACAGTCTGTTCACGATAATAGGGTTGCACTAATTGTATATTAACCGTTTGCTGGGGAAGTTTGGTATGGTTTTGGTTTATGTACATTTTACAGAATATCCAACCCAGTCAGTTGACTTTTTGGTTTCAATTTAACATGCCTGCACTTTAAGTCAATTATAGAACATACTATATACTGGGTCACTCATCGTATGAAAACTTTGAGATTGTGCAAAATATGTAAAAGGATGGCCACCCATTTTAAGCACACATCTTTGGGAAAACTCAGATTGCTCTATTTTTCCTGTTCAGTATATTCCTTGTACAGGGTTTCTTTGTTCTTTGCACAATAAATCCAGTGTCTAAAGAGAAAGCTTTCTCTGCTGCTATAAAATTATGTACAATTCATTTGGATACAGTATTGCATGACCATATAATTGTTAATCAAACTATCACAGTGCTAAAAAACAAAAAATGGCCTGCTAATGAGGGGGTAGATACAGGGCAGTACTCCATTTTAAATCTCTATTTTTAACATAAATGTTTGTTGTGTACCTGTTCAAGGCCATCTTGACAGGGGAGCTTCTCATTCTTCTCAAGTCCAATACCCCCTAAAAGTGAAAACAGAGTGTTGCACGACAAGGCGTGGCATGGGTAGTGCGGAATTTATATGGGGGAAAAGGGGCCCATTGCCCTGAGCCCCCTTGCCAGAGGGGGCCTCAGACTTCCTTTATATAAAAAAAATTTGATAATTATAAAATTATTTTTATTATTACAAAAATGAACAAAGTGTGTGTGGGTCTACCATCCCTAGCTTTAGAAGATGCGGAAAGTTTAGAGGCACCGATCTCAGTGCTCGAAATTGAGGCAGTTATTGTATCCCTTAACAATAATAAGACTCCGGGACCCGGTGGTCTCCCAGGGGAATTTTATAAAATGTATGCTTCCACAAAAGCCCCTAAGTTGCAAACACTTTACTCCACGTGTCTAGACATAGGCGCACTACCCCAAACTATGTATCAAGCACATATCGTGTTCTTACCGAAGCCAGGGAAAGACCTACAATATTGCTCTTCTTATAGACCAATATCCCTACTAAACTATGACCTTAAAATACTCACTAAGATTTTGGCCACCACGTTGCTTAAGGTGCTCCCCACCCTCATCAACATTGATCAAACTGGATTTATGCCAGGCAAGTCCACAGACATCAACTTACAAAGGGTTTTCACCCATCTCCAAATTCCCCCAGGTGATAAGGCAGCTAGGATACTTGTGGCTCTAGATATAGAAAAAGCCTTTGACACTGTCAATTGGACATAAATGACCAAGGTCCAGGAGATTTTCAGATTTAGACCTAAATTCCATAGGCAGATTGATATTTTATACCAGTCCTCCACGGCACAAATTAAATTGAGTGGTGATTTCTTCCCTGCATTTCCTGTGGAGAGAGGCACGAGACAGGGTTATCATCTGTCACCAGCCCTATTCTCCTTGGCAATGGAACCTTTGGCCTCTGCTTTGAGACAGTCGGACCGAGTTGGGGGAATATCAGTGGGTTCAATAATTGAAAAACTGGCACTATATGCAGATGACCTAATTCTCTTCCTACATGACCCTGAGCCCTCCTTGCATGCCACCCTGAAAATTCTAGGTAGGTATGCTAATCTATCAGAAAACAATAAGGTGTGACCACCCTCCTCCTGCGCTTGGTATCCAAGCCCCTCGACCACACTCCTCACGGGACTCACAACTGGCTTCTTAGATGGCTTAGGTCTTGCTGCCCATAACGGACTGGGGTAGTCCACCGTACTTAAAGCAAAGAAACAAAAAAGGGCGCACCGACCTAGCGCATTATCCTCAATAGAAGGCTTTATTGAAGTAACATTAAAAAATGGCTACTCACAGACGTAGATAAAGTAAGTCATATCAAGCTCAATTGCTCAAACGTCCGGGTGTAGTCCATACAATCGTTCATAACTGATGAGATGAGATGAGAGCCACTGAGGAAGAGGCTGGGCCTCGAAACGCGTCAGCTGTCATCTCATCAGTTATGAACAATTGTATGGACTACACCCGGACGTTTGAGCAATTGAGCTTGATATGACTTACTTTATCTACGTCTGTGAGTAGCCATTTTTTAATGTTACTTCAATAAAGCCTTCTATTGAGGATAATGCGCTAGGTCGGTGCGCCCTTTTTTGTTTCTTTGCTAATCTATCAGGCCTGAGGGTAAACTGGGGGAAATCTTTAATTTTAGCCATAGATGGGGAGGCGCAAGCAGTAGCTGACCCCACCTTGGCTCTTACATGGAAAACGTCCTTTAGATACTTGGGAGTTAACATTACATCTAATCTTATGGATTTTGCCCATCTGAACTTATACCCTCTGTAAAATACTACGAAGCAAAGACTGAAAGCATGGGACAATTTCCCTCTTTCTCTCATTGGAAGAATTAATTTAAGCAAAATGAAAATCCTCCCGGTGTTCCTGTATATTCTGAGACACTCCTCGGTGTTGATTCCAAAAAATTCTTTAAACAATTAGATTCTTTGCTCTCCTCCTTCCTCTGGGAATCCACTCCTCCCCATTTAAACAAGAAAACATTATGTAGGCCCTGGACTCGGGGGGGGGGGGGGGAACTAGCGTGTCTTGATTTGTACTCAAACTTCCCTTTTCTTTCTTATTATTGATGTTTTGTTTACTTTGAGCTAGGAATACCCAAAAGCTCTGCTGTGCATTTTTTTTTTCTTTTTTCTTTTTTGCAAAACTAATAAAAAGAATTTATAGAAAAAAAAAGTGTGCTGTTGTCAGGATACAGAACAGTTAGGCCTGACTTCAGAACACCACCGTGTGGGAGTGAAGTTAATGACCAGCATCAATTTATCGCAGTGAGAAAGAGAGAAGCTCATTCCCTTCTTGACCCTGATTGGGTCAAGGGACGAAAACTACACTCTGCGATCTTGAAAAGGGTAAAACTTTGTTAGGAGGTTTTACCCGAAGTTACGAGATTGATCCAATTCAGGAGAGGTTAGTCCCTGGATCAGAATTCAGCCAGAAGGACATAGCAGAGTGTCGAACCAAATTGGCAGAGAGTAGAGGACCTTGCATGTCTTGCATTGAGTGTAGCAGTGAAGTCAACTCCTAACCAGTAGGCTTTTTCCATGTCCTGAATCCTTTAACCAGATTTCCCACAAATGATTTTCTGTTTCCCGAAGGGGCCTCAAACTGGAAGTGCCACCGGCCCCCCCAAAGCTCTCAATCCAGCACTGGGCATGGGTGCCTGCAATAGATCCATACACTGTGGTTAGACAGAAGAGAGTCTGGGGTCTTCCAAGATGCAGAAGATACTCAGACCAAGTCTACCATAGAAAGCTAAATACAGGTTGGGGACTGGAACCCATGAGGACATAGTCAGGACAATCAGGTCAGCAGCAGCCACGTAGCAGAAGTAGAAATGTAGTGTAAATGTGCGCTACCCTAGTATGAATTAAAGCGTATCAAAAAGGATATGCAGGTAGCAGAAGTACTGATTCAGCAAGCAGTAGTGAGGTCAGTATCCCAACCCAAGGCCAACACCAGAGGGGCAGCAATGGTTCAACAGCAACAGGCAGAAGGCAAAGTCAGGGCATGAGCTGAGGTCAGTGGCAGGAGATAAGGTTATCACAAAATCGTAAGGAAAGGCATGTCATGGTAGAGACCTGGTAATGAAGGGGCATAATCCGGCCTTGTACTCGAGTTTAATATGTTATGTTGCAGCTTTACTCAACCCTTCCAGCTTTCCAAGCTCAGGGAACCCCTGCCAATATCCATTACATCTACAGTTCATGGTCTATTAGTGTGATGGTCCTTGCGAAGAATTCTCCTTGCAGTGGTAACTAGGAAGAATACAATCCTTACCGGAGCTAAAGAGATCAATGGTGTCAGTGGTTACTTATCTGAGAGGTAGAAATTGCTCGTTGCTCAAGGAACAATTGGCAATGTCTGGAGGAACCCTAGGGTTTCATGGAACCCCCCAAGAAGCTTCCTACTCTATTTTCTTTTTCTTTGTTTACAAAAGATTTTATTGGAAAGTCAAAACCAAACAGTACATAGTTGATTGAGTGCCGGTTCACACTGATCCGACTTGTCAGGCGACTTGGTCGTCTGACAAGTAGCTTCCAATGCTGTGCAATGGAACTGTTCTAATCAGAGCGAATCAAGTCACTCCGACTTAGAAAAAGGTTCCTGCACTATTTTTTTGCAAAGTCGGAGCGACTTGCATTGACTTCCATTATGAGAAGTCGTTGCAAGCAGCGCCAAAGTCACGGTGCACGGGAGACTTCATTAGTCGCCCGAAGTCAGGGCGACTTCAAGTCGGATCAGTGTGAACCGACACTAAATGTCAATCATAATATAGCGTATACAACAAGTGAGCTCTGATTTAGTGATAGAAACAGTGTCAAGCACAACATGAGAAGAACAAGTAAGCAAAATATTAAATATCATGATAATATTACAACATATATAAAGAGTTTAGGGACATTTGTCCCAACTATCGCATTTGCTATGGAACAGATGCAGAGTATTGTGTAATGAATGATAAACATAGTCTGAGAGTCTGAGGACCTCCATTCTAGAAATCACCTGAGACCATAAAACTGTGGGAGACCTCCAATTGAATGCAATCATCCATTGGATGGCACTAAATAGGGTATGAAGCAACCTAGATAAGAGAACCGGGAGATCCGGAATAGGTACGAAAAGAAGGCATACCTTGGGACTAATAGGAACCAGGGGCGTAACTACAGGGGTTGCAGGGGTTGCAATCGCTACCGGGCCCCCTGCTCCAGGGGGCCCAGTAGCAAACCAGTGGGTGAACTTCCAGGATCGCAAAGGTCACACTTGCGACCGGACGCTGGCATTGCACCACTGTGGGGAGGCCCCAAGATTGCAGGAAGGGGGCCCACAAGTTTGCAGGAAGGGGGCCCACTGCAGAACCTGTGAAAGAATCCTGCTGCGGGACCGTAATAAAAGGCCATGCAACGAGTGTAAAGAGCCCCAGGATTAGTGGGAAGAGCCCTGGGCTTGAAGGTAAGGGCCCCGGCCAGGGGTCTGGGGGGCCCTTCATGGTTTCTTGCATCAGGGCCCTGAAGGTTGTAGTTACGCCTCTGATAGGAACATCTCTATCTGATAACTGCGGAATTTTAGCCATAGTTAGGTCCCACAGTTCTTTGAGGTACCTACAACTCCAAAATAAATGTAATAGTGTACCTTCCTCTGAGCAGCCCCTAAAACAGGTAGGAGATGTGGAGGGGTAAAATGACTCTGCCTATTTTCTGGCCAGCCTCAGCTGTTTTGTTCGACTAAATCCCTAGAACAGTCCGAGGACAGAGACAGCGGCATATGTTTGTCATTCTAAAGGTTACTGTTATCTTCCTAAGCTATTTCCTTCAAATCTTCTCTCTACAGACACTGGATTTCTTGTATGTCAGATTAATTTCCAACACACAGTGTTGTCTGTTATGCTGGCATGTAAAACGGCAAGGGCTTGAATAGTTATATTATTATTAGCCTTTAAGAAAAATGCATTCGAATGCCATTGGATGAGCCCAGCATGTAAGAAAATATATCCCTAAGAACATATTTGGACTGTGAAGCTGGAATGTTATAGAAAGTGATTGGCAATTAGACCGACAACACCAACTGCTCTAACAGCAGCTGTCAGAGGGTGATGAATGCCATCTACTTCTGGATGTGCACACAGCTAAATGACTTTGAATGCTCCTACATATAGCAATACATTTTTAAATATTCATATGCAAGTTGTCAAAATCTGGAGTTTTTTTTTTCTTTGGTTTACTCTCTAGAATGCACTCTAGAAAAAAAAAAATAAAAACTGCCCATTAGTAGTAATGATTGTTCCATATCATGCCCTACAGAATAATTGCATTTTCATACAATGGGAGACAAAAGCAGACAAATTATCCTGAGTGAATTAAATCCCACACTCGTATCGGCATTCAGTGGTAAGGAAACATTTCCATTTAATGTGCCGTTGGACCTCCATTTTCCTATTGATTTGTGTTTTAAGAATCTGAGCTGGAAATTTTACACTCTACATGTTGAACAGTAAGGGGCTGTTCAGGGCATGAAAATGACAAAATGTTACTACTTTGACTCGACCTGAAAATTGAATGATAAATATATTGTGCAAACTTACCTTGACATGTCATCGCTGTTTGTTTAACAGTGAGAATTATTTATTCCCTCCACCTGCACTGCGAACAACTATAGCCAGTCTCGTAATTCTTGGCCGGTGTATAAATTGGTTCCATTTATTTTAAAACAAAACAGTAAAATGCAAGGTCCACTTACACTGCCCCCACCCGTAAAATGTACTTGTAAAGGAAAAAGTCTTTACCTCATCCCTATCTTCTACCCATGGCAAAGGATGACCTCAAACTCCTCCGGCTAGATCCTGAGTAATACAAATTGCAATTGCACAAAAATCCACAAGTATACACAGTCCAATGAGGCCAAACAAACGTCCAAGAGTCCAAAGTATGTATTGATAAAATTGATTCATATCAGAAAAATAAATTCAACGCGTTTCAGGAGGGCTAAACAAACCCCTCTTCATCAGGGATCAGGAATTGTATTTACTTTTAATCACTTTACGACCGACTGCCCACCGCAGATATACTGCGGCAGGCAGACGCTCCTGGGCAAAGCGACGTAGGTATACATCGCTCGCTCTCAGGAGGCTAGGGGCCGAGCTAGTCAGCTCGGAAGCCGATGCATGTGTCAGGTAGCTCCGATTGCCACCTGACACCCGCGATCGCTCCCCGCTAAGAGAGAAGGACGGTTGGTTGTTGTAAACACAGCTGGCCGTTCTTCTCCCTGCAAGGATCCTAGAGCCCATGTTATCCTTCTATATAGGATCACATGTCTCTATGGTCATTTCAGAAGTCCCGCCCCCCCCCACAGTTAGAATCACTCCCCTAGGTACACATTTAACCCCTTGATCACCCATAATGTTAATCCCTTCCCTGCCAGTGTCATTATTACAGTAACAGAGCATATTTTTAGCACTGATTACTGTAGTAATGTCACTGGTCCCCCCAAAAGTGTCAAAAATATCAGTCAGGGGTCTGATCTGTCCGCCGCAATGTCGCAGTCCCGCAAAAATTGCAGATCACCGCCATTACTAGTAAAAAAAAAAACAATAAAAATGACATAAATCTTTCCCGTAGTAAGTAAACGCGATAACTTTTGTGCAAACCAATCAAAATACGCTTATTGCAAAATAATATACCAAAAATATGTAACAGAAAACAAATTGGCCTAAAATGTTAAAAAAATTTGGATTTTTACATTTTTTTTTTGAGAATGTTATATAAAATAATGTGAAAAATATTGTTTTTTTTTTTTTCAAAATTGTCACGCTTTTTTGTTTATAGCGCAAAAAATAAAAATCGCACAGGTGATCAAATACCACCAAAAGAAAGCTCTATTTATGGCAAAAAAAGGGCATCAATTTTATTTGGGTACAGCGTCGCACGACCGCACAATTGTCCGTTAAATAACACCGAATCGCAAAATAGGGCCTGGTCGATAAGGGGGCAAATCCTTCCGGTCTTAAAGTGGTTAAATGGACTCAAATAAGCAGATATCAGATCTGTATTCTGGGTTTCTGCTTGGAATAGATTCAGAAGGCAGGTTATGCCAGTGTTGGTGCAGCAAAGTTTTGAATGTTTTTTGCTTATCTGAGTTCAAATCCAAAGCACTCAAATTTTTTTGTTTTTTTTCCTATATATAATAAAAAAAAAAAATCCAATGATTATAAAATACCACCAAAAGAAATATCTATCTGTTATTTTAGATAAAAAAAAAAATGATATAAAATAAATTTGGGTACTGTTGTAATTGCCAGTCCAGCTATACAGCTAAAAACTGAAAAATGGCCTGTTAATGAAGGAGTGATACAGACTGGTACTCAAGTTTAAAGTTTTATGGTGAAGGTTTTCGTGTTTTTGTATATTTTATGCCATGATTTGTGCACAATTTTTTTTGTCAAATAAACATTTCGTAGAAGCTGCATTTTTGTCTCAGTCTTCAACGCAGGTCTGGATCACTAATAAGAAATCCGAGTGCTGCCCGTGGGCTTCATAGTAACCTGAGTGACCTGACTAATCCAGACAGTCTCATTTCCTTTAGCAGATGGGCTCACTTAGCTGTGTGTGTAACCTGATGTCCCCTGGTATTTAGGTCTATTTACAACATAGACTGTTCAAAACTCAACCTGTAAAATCAACATCCAGAAAAAAACTTCAGTTTTCCTAGACCACACCACCTGCTGGCTGCAAGTGGTAAATACAAAATATTTATAAGCAAATTTTCATAGTTACCTAGCTGAAAATATTTTATTTCTAAAAGTAATAAAAAAAATATATAAAAATAAAATAATAATAATTTACATAATATACATATATATATTATACATGCCGTTTAACTACTACATAATATAAAGTATGCACAGAGAGCAAAAGTATCAAAACATATTTTGACATGCATAGCGGTTGAATTTGCATACTCAGGTATTCCTCGGTGTACATTGTATGGCAAAGGTTGGTTCTCACATTTTTCCGGTAATGCACTGTGCTGGGGTTTAGAATGATATCATTCACTTGACCTGAATGTTGCATGGGTTGAAATGCACAGAACATGCAAGAAAAATGAAGAAAGTGCAAAAAGAGACATATCCACCATGGTGGAAGGAAATGCAAAAGGACATCCACCATAGTAGATATGTCTCTTTTATGGACTTTATGGCACGTTTTTTCACTTTTGGTTTGCACTTCACTTTTATGCACTGCATATGCGCAGCTCAGTGTAAATTTTCTACACACCCCGGTGCATGGAAGTTACATCATTTGAGCCTAGGCAAGCAAGAAGACCAAAGATTTGGAACCCAGGAGCAGGCTGGGGAAAGATATCGGTGCCGACAAAGGAGGTGAGTTTACTTCCACTTCTGCTACGAAAACCTGTACATTGGTTTTGCCTAAACTTTCCAAAGAAAAGGACCAGTTTACCGTCCTTCAGGCTTTAGGTGGACTGGACTGTGGCCAGTGGGAGTAGAAAATGCCCAAGCATCAGTGCCTCATCACTGGTTTCAATGTGAGAAATAGTGCCCCATTGTTGATATCAATGAGAAAAATAGTGCCCCATTGATGGTGTCAGTAGGGAGAATGGTGCCCCATCATAAGTGTCAGTTGGTAGAATAGTGCCCCATTGATGGTGTAAGTAAGGAGAATGGTGCCCCATCATTAGTGTCAGTTGGTAGAATAGTGCCCCATTGATGGTGTCAGTAAGGAGAATGGTGCCCCATAATTAGTGTCAGTTGGTAGAATAGTGCCCCATTGATGGTGTAAGTAGGGGCAATATTGCCCCATCATTGGTGTCAATTGGTAGAATAGTGCCCCATTGATGGTGTCAGTAAGGAAAATGGTGCCCCATCATTAGTGTCAGTTGGTAGAATAGTGCCCCATTGATGGTGTCACTAAGCAGAATGGTGCCCAATTATTAGTGTCAGTTGGTAGAATAGTGCCCCATTGATGGTGTAAGTAGGGGCAATGGTGCCCCATCATTGGTGTCAATTGGTAGAATAGTGCCCCATTGATGGTGTAAGTAGGGGCAATGGTGCCCCATCATTGGTGTCAATTGGTAGAATAGTGCCCCATTGATGGTGTAAGTAGGGGCAATGGTGCCCCATCATTGGTGTCAATTGGTAGAATAGTGCCCCATTGATGGTGTAAGTAGGGGCAATGGTGCCCCATCATTGGTGTCAATTGGTAGAATAGTGTCCCATTGATGGTGTAAGTAGGGGCAATGGTGTCCCATTATTGGTGTCAATTTGTAGAATAGTGCCCCATTGATGGTGTAAGTAGGGGCAATGGTGCCCTATCGTTGTTGTCAGTTGGTGGAATAGTGCCCCATTAATGTTGTCAGTATGAGGAATGGTGCCTCATCATTAGTGTTAGTTGGTGGAGTAGGCCCCCGAGGGCCAGATAAAGGCAAGCAAAGGGCCACATCCAGCCCTTGGGTCACAGTTCGGAGACCACTGCTGTACATGTATACTGTACATGATGCCAGAGTTACTATTACTTTATTAACTGTAAACTCATCATCTTTGTTCTTCTCTTTAGCTTCTGTTTGTTAGTGGGCCCCTACTTTCATAAAAACTACCTTTCCACTGTCCAATGCGATCCAATGCGATCGCCTCAGTACCCAAAAGGAGCTCTCCCATTGAACATAGAAATGGAAATCAGTAGAGCTTAGCCATGAAGTCAGAAAAAGTAAGACCCCAATAATTATGGAAACTTAAGTGAGAGAATGACAAAGATCAGAAGTCAGAAAGGGGCACAGAAGAGACTTTTCAGACTAGTAAAGATAATAACATGCATAGAGTCGAATCGGTTACAAGAAGGTTAAGAAACATTTAAATCTTCACAGCTGTGTGGGGCGCCTGCCTAATCCCTGATGATCAGTTAACAGATGGTAGCATGATCACCAAAATAAACGGGCCGCAGCAGAGAAGATTTTTTGTTTTGGGACCTGTTTTAATGGGCTTTTGTTTGTGTCCAAGGGGTTTTGGATTCCCACGAAAGTCTAAGGGCTCATGCACACTGCAGTTAAAAAAAGAGCTGCTTTTACATACATTTTAAGCTTTTATTTCATCTTGAAGAAGCTTGTACTTTTTTGGGCTCTTTTTCATGTTTTTATAGAGCTTTTTTGAGCTTCTTCGAGCTCCTTTAAGCTTCTTTGAGCATAAGCTTTTTTTTTTCACAAACCCTCCCCTTATCCCCTTAGCTTATTTTTCCTATATTTTGTGTGGTTTTTTTTTACCTTCTTTGAGCTTTTTCATGCTTTTTTACGCTCTTTTGCGCTTTTTTTGCACATTTTTGGGCACTTAGGCATCTTTTTTTGCTCGAAAGCTCCTCTCAAAAACCCAAGTTTGGTGGGGGTTTTTTATGCCTGTAAAGTCCTGAATAAGCCATAGTGTGAATGAACACATTGGGTAACATGGAGAGGAGTTTCCAGGTGGAAAAAATGAGAGCTCAAAAAAACTCAAAAGCCTGTAAAAGCCTGTAAGAGCAGCTTCATCAAGCTCCTTTGAGACGCAGTGCGCATGAGCCTTAAGAATGCAAAATGTACTTAAAGCAGGTCAAATGCAGGTCAGAAGGAGGTCAACCACAGGTCAATTTATATGAAGCTTTTTTAAACTTACGGTAAACTGATGCCATTATCAAAAGCTCAAAGCCCATCAACAAGGACCCTTAAAAGCATAAAAGTATGTTTTTTGGTTTAGTTTTAAGAGGGACCTGAGCCCAAATGGTTCAAAAACCCAGAAAAATTTTAACAAACATTATTTTGCTGAAATTAAAAATATTAATAAACAGATAAAAAGATGATGATGAGGATGTTGTTAACTATTCAGTCGTGTCTGACTCTTGGCGATTCTATGAGTCAAATCTCTAAACATTTATCTATCTTGTACTACTTCTTTTAGTTGTTTCATGTTGCAGGTTGTGTTTGTTTTTATGGTGTCTATTTGTCAGGTTCTTTGGTGGCATGGCATCCATTTGTCCATAACCAATCTGAATATAATTGCCTTTTCCATTGAGTTTAATCGCGTCACGTCTGAAATAGGTGAACCTGAGTTTTGTAATTTTGCCAACCAATGATACGTCTGCTATTTTGGGCCCTACTATTTGCTTGTTTGGTGCCTTTGCTGTCCATGAAATGCTGTCTAGGGGCTTTTGCATTCAGACACCTGTCTGAGTCTAGGGAGACACATCCATCACTCCATGTGCGATTTTTATGCGAACAGCTGCAGACAGCCGCGAACAATGTCAGCCTGTCATTGATTTGTACAGCTGGCTGACGGGAAACACCTGGCCATACTTGCCACAGACATACTCTGATCTGGGTGATGTATGGTCCTCATCGCCTACAGTATTTTACAAAAGTGAGTACACCCTTCACATTTTTGTAAATATTTTATTATATCTTTTCATGTGATAAAGTGCTACAATGTAAAGTAGTGAGTGTACAGCTTGCATAACAGTGTAAATTTGCTGTTGCCTCAAAATAACTCAATACACAGCCATTAACGTCTAAACCGCTGGCAACAAAAGTGAGTACACCCTTAAGTGAAAATGCCCAAATTGGGCCTAAAGTGTAAATATTTTGTGTGGCCACCATTATTTTCTAGCCACTGCCTTAACCCTCTTGGGCATGGAGTTCACCAGAGCTTCACAGGCTGCCACTAGAGTCCTCTTAGCATGCAATGCCAAGCTGCGGTTTGCAAAGAGATAATTTTTCCCTTGTACAAATCATTAGTAAGACCTCATCTGGAATATACAGTTCAGTTTTGGACACCAGTTCTCAAAAAGGATATCGGGGAATTGGAGAAAGTGCAGAGAAGAGCAACCAAACAGGTAAGCAGCATGGAGGAGCTCAGCTATGAGGAAAGATTAGAGGAACTGAATTTATTCTCTCTTGAGAAGAGGATATTGAGGGGGGATATGATCAACATCTACAAATACATAAGGGGTCCATATAGTGAAATTGGTGTTAAGTTATTCACTTTAAGGTCATCACAGAGGACAAGGGGCACTCTTTACGTCTAGAGAAAAAGAGATTTTGTCTCCAAGTACAGAAAGATTTTTTCACCATAAGAGCTGTAAAAAATTTGGAATAGACTCCCTCCAGAGGTTGTTCTGGCTAGCTCAGTAAATTGCTTTAAAAAAGGCCTGGATTCGTTCCTAGGTGTACATATTATAACTGGGTACTAATATTTATAGGTAAAGTTGATCCAGGGAATATACGATTTCCTCTTGGGGGATCAGAAAGGAATTTTTCCCCCTGCTGTAGCAAATTGGATCATGCTTTGCTGGGCTTTTTCACCTTCCTCTGGATCAACTGTGGGTATAGGATTGTGTATATGGGATTGTATGGTTGTGTTTTCTTTTTTGTTTTTTATTGGTTGAGCCAGATGAACTTGTGTCTTTTTCAACCTGACTAACTATGTTACTATGTCTTCCACTCCTCCATGATGACATCACGGAGCTTGTGGATGTTAGAGACCTTGCGTTCTCCACCTTCTGAAATGAAATGTCCTGAAGACGTCATCACGACGAAACGTACGTAGAGCGTCATCGCGTCACATCCGCCTAAGTGGAACGCACATCCGCCCTGTGGAACGCACGGCGTCCCGGAAGTGCGCTATTATTGCTTTCTATGCCATTACCCTCTATTCCCTTTGTGAGTACCTAATTTTTATATACAATAAAGTATTTTAAAACTTAGCAGTACTACTCTATGTGAGCCTTCTTCCCCCATATATCGATACACCTTCGGACCCTAACATCAAGGAACCTGGTTCACAAGATTCGGGTAGATAATCGGACCACCCAACCACTTTGATGGTCAGTGGAGAAGATCCAGGATTATAGACAAGGCCTGATACCCCTGCAGGGGTACATAGTTCTGGTGAGTGCGGTCCAAGGGGTGCGGGGAGCACTGAACGGTCACCATATACCTGAGCACCTTTAATATTTCATCAGAACACCTGCACTCAAGTCACCTTTTTTTGCCAAGTTTTTTAGGAATTTTCTTGCATTGTGGGACTATTTGTTCTTTCTTAGGTGTAACGGACTTATTTATTCTTGTATCATTGCTGCTATAATATTTATCTACCTATTGTGCACCTTATTTAAGTCATACTTTAAGTGGATCCATTTTTATATTTTTTATATATTTATTTTTATTCTGTACAAATCCACCCCTTTATCTATTTTTTAATTCATACATTTCATCTAATTTTCTCATCATACCAAATTTCACTTATTCTATATCCACTTTTCAGCACAATTATTTATTATTTATTTGTATTATCTTTTAGTATTGCACATTCAATAGGAAGACACATAGGATGCACTGGACACTTTATTCATAGTGGTGATTTATTTTGTATGTATCTATAACGCCTAAATTTTGGACATATAGAAACATCAGCAGTTTTTGGCAGCGCCATACACCTTCCCCCTCCTTTCTCTTCGTTCTCCACCTTCTGTTTGAGGATTTAGGGTTTAGGTCTGGAGACATGTTTGGTCAGTCAATCGCCTTTACCCTCAGCTTCTTTAGCAAGGCAGTGGTCCTCTTGGAGGTGTGTTGTGGCCGTTATCATGTTGGAATACTGCCCTGAGTCTCAGTCTCTGAAGGGAGGCGGATCATGCTCTGCTTCAGTATGTCACAGTACATGTTGGCATTCTTTGTTCCCTCATTGAACTGTAGATCCTCAGTGCCAGCAGCACTTATGCAACCCCAGATCATGACACTCCCACCACCATGCTTGACTGTAGGCAAGACACACTTGTCTTTGTATTCCTCACCTGGTTGCCGCCACACACGCTTGATACCATCTGAAACAAATATGCGGGCCTTCTTGTGCATAAACTTTAGAAAAGGTTTCCCTCTGGGACGACAGCCATGCAGACCAATTTGATGCAGTGCACGGTGTATGGTCTGAGCACTCACAGACTGACCCCCCCACCCCTTCAACCTCTGCAGCTATGCTGGCAGCACTCATATGTCTATTTCCCAAAGACAATCTCTGGATATGACGCTGAGTACGTGCACTCAACTTCTTTGGTTGACCATGGCGAGGCCTGTTCTGCGTGGAACCTGTCCTGTTAAATCGCTGTATGGTCTTGGCCACCGTGCTGCAGCTCAGTTTCAGGGCCTTGGCAATATTCTTATAGCCTAGGCCATCTTTATGTAGAGCAACAATTCTTTTTTTCAGTGCCTCAGAGAGTTCTTTGCCATGAGGTGCCATGTTGAACTTCCAGTGACCAGTATGAGAGAGTGAGAGCGATAACACAAAATGTAATACACCTGTTCCCCATTCACTTCTGAGACCATGTAACACTAATAAGTCACATGACACCGGGGAGGGAAAATGGCTAATTGGGCCCAATTTGGACATTTTCACTTAGGGGTGTACTCACTTTTGTTGCCAGCGGTTTAGACATTATTGGCTGTGTGTTGAGTTATTTTGAGGGGACATAGTTACATATAGTTACATAGTTAGTAAGGTTGAAAAAAGACATCAGTTCATCCAGTTCAACCTATGATGTGCATGTGTGTTTGCTGTTAACCGTACATTGTATACCCCTGTATGTCGTGGTCTTTAAGGTGCCCATCTAATAGTTTTTTAAACTATCGATGCTCCCTGCTGATACCACTGCTTGTGGAAGAGAATTCCACATCCTTACCGCTCTTACAGTGAAGAACCCCTTCCGTACTTTAAGGTTAAACCGCCTTTTCTCTAGTTTTAGTGAGTGGCCACGTGTCTTATTGTATTCCCTTTCTCTAAATAGTTTGTTCCTTATGCTAGGGTCGCCAGTACAGTATTTATACATTGATATTATATCCCCCCTCAATCGTCTCTTCTCCAGAGAGAATAAGTTCAGTGCTTGTAGTTTTTCCTCATAGCTGATGTCCTCCATTCCCCTAATTACTTTTGTTGCCCTTCTCTGGACTCTTTCCAGTTCCAGCACATCCTTCCTGAGGACCGGTGCCCAGAACTGGACAGCATACTCCAGATGTGGCCGGACCAGAGTCTTGTAGAGAGGGAGAATAATCTCTTTATTTCTGGAGTGAATCCCCTTTTTTATGCATCCCAGTATTCTGTTGGCTTTGCTTGTAGCGGCTTGGCATTGCATGCCACTGCCAAGTCTGTTGTCTACCAGTACCCCCAAGTCCTTTTCCATCCTAGACTCACCCAGAGGTTCCCCCCTAGTGAGTAGCTTGCTTTCTGGTTTCTGGCACCCAAGTGCATTGCTTTACATTTTTCAACATTAAACCTCATCTGCCATGTAGTTGCCCACCCCATTATTTTGTTCAGGTCCGCTTGTAAGGTTTCCACATCCTACATAGAAGATATTGGCATGCTTAGTTTAGTATCATCTGCAAATACTGAGATTGTGCTAGATATCCCCTCCTCTAGATCATTCATGAATAAATTAAACAGGATTGGTCCAAGGACAGAACCCTGGGGGACCCCACTTTCCACACCCGCCCAATCTGAGTACTCCCCATTAATCACCACCCTCTGGACTCTCCCCTGGAGCCAGTTCTCTGTCCAGGTACCTACCTTCCTTAGTTTGAACAGTAAGCGTTTGTGGGGAACGGTGTCAAAGGCCTTTGCAAAGTCCAGATACACCACATCCACAGGCTTACCTTTATCTAGGTGGCAGCTCACTTCATCGTAGAAGGTTAATAGATTGGTTTGGCAAGAACGATTTTTCATGAATCCATGCTGATTACTACTAATAATACCGTTTTCATTACTAAAGTCCTGTATGTGGTCCCTTAACATCCCCTCCAAAATCTTGCAGACTACAGATGTTAGGCTGACCGGCCTATAGTTACCCAGGATATATCTCGGCCCCTTTTTTAAATATTGGTACCACGTTGGCTTTTTTCCAATCAGCTGGCACCATACCCGTCTGTAAACTATCCTTAAAGATCAAGAATAATGGTCTGGCAATCACCTGGCTGAGCTAGGTACATTTTACTATCCATAGGCAACGCTTTAAAAGCCTTTACAGGTTACCATTTTAGATTTACAGAGGAGGTCTGGGGCTAGAACTACTTCCCATGATTTCACGTTCGCAGTGAAACCTCACATGTGTGGGACGATCGCTGTTTGCGTGCATGCAGGGCAGCTCCGCGCGTTCACTTTTGCATGCGCAAGACATCACAGGCATTTACATTTTCTGGTGCGGGGGAAAGAAGGGGTACTGCAAATAAGTTTAGCTTTATAGCGGACCTGTTGCTTTAAAAGCAAAGGTTTAATTAACCACTTCAGCCCCGGAAGGTTTCACTCCCTTCCTGAATGCAGATTTTTCTATTTTGTTCTTACTGAAGAAAACGCGGCGCTCATTTACGCAGCTGTGTGCATAGGCACATTAAGAATGAATGGGCTCTATTTTAGCTCAGAAAAAAAAAAACGCTGTACTGAGCATTTTTAAGCTGCAGTGTGCAAGAGGCCTAACCCAGCTTGTAAGGCCAAACTAAACAACACACCTCAGGAAGTGCCGCCATGGCTAACAGAAGATAGACTTAGAACTAAACTAGAGAAACTTAACATAAATAAATCACTGGGACCGGATGGCTTGCACCCAAGGGTTCTTAAAGAGCTCAGCCAGGTGATTGCCAGACCATTGTTCTTAATCCTCAAGGATAGTTTATAGACGGGTATGGTGCCAGCTGATTGGAAAAAAGCCAACGTGGTACCAATATTTAAAAAGGGGCCGAGATATATCCCGGGTAACTATAGGCCAGTCAGCCTAACATCTGTAGTCTGCAATATTTTGGAGGGGATGTTAAGGGACCACATACAAGACTTTAGTAATGAAAACGGTATTATTAGTAGTAATCAGCATGGATTCATGAAAAATCGTTCTTGCCAAACCAATCTATTAACCTTCTACGATGAAGTGAGCTGCCACCTAGATAAAGGTAAGCCTGTGGATGTGGTGTATCTGGACTTTGCAAAGGCCTTTGACACCGTTCCCCACAAACGCTTACTGTTCAAACTAAGGAAGGTAGGTACCTGGACAGAGAACTGGCTCCAGGGGAGAGTCCAGAGGGTGGTGATTAATGGGGAGTACTCAGATTGGGCGGGTGTGGAAAGTGGGGTCCCCCAGGGTTCTGTCCTTGGACCAATCCTGTTTAATTTATTCATGAATGATCTAGAGGAGGGGATATCTAGCACAATCTCAGTATTTGCAGATGATACTAAACTAAGCATTTTTCTCGCCCAACAAAATTCTACTTCAGAAGTGATGTCATGTGTTGGTTTGCTTTCTTTGTGTTCTTTCTTCGCTGAGCATGCCCAGACTTGCTCATCAGATTTTTCCCTGTCGAAATCTGTACTGACTGCATGGAAATCGGCCGTTATGTTGACGGCCAACAAAAATTTTATAGCCTGCACACCAGATTTTTTTCGGCCGAAAAGTCGGAGTTGGTTGTCGGAAGCATCATACTAACAAGCCGAAAATCGGCAGATCAGTCGTCGGACGAAAATCCCCTGCCAATTTTCGACGTGTGTGTATGGGGCTTAAGTTATTACTTATATTAGCCTCCATTCACACTGGTGCAGCTTTGAAATCGTGCTACTTCAGCGTGATTTCAAAGCCTCACATCAGTGCGATTTGCACTGCCGATTTAATTACAGCATGCAACTTAATTTAACAGAAGTCTTTGCAAGTTGCAATGAATTTGCAAAAAGTAGTGCAGGAACCTTTTTCCTATAATCGTCAGTATTTTGTGCCGGTATGAGCAAATATGTGCATATGAGCATAAATATGAATAATTTTTCCCTAGGATTGTATTGTGCACACAAATTGTTGAACACACATACACATACATATAATTGCGCAAAACAGACATCTGAAATGACATCCAAAAAAGTAGATGCTCAAGCATCAGCACCAAGTGCAAGAGTCCTTATAGTTCTTTGTACGATCTTAACACTGATCCCAATACCTTCGACTGAGTTAAGGCTCTCTGGAGAGGGGGGGGGGGGCGAAGAAGAGGCAATGGCAGCATTGCATACATTTTCAAAATACGGAGCCAACAAAGGTTTGAAGGGTTTCAAATATTCTCCTATAAAGCCATCAGGGCCATCAGAGATTTGGTATTAGGCTGGGGATCAATGACTCAACAGATCTCAGGAGCATTGAGGCCTGGTTCACACCAGATGCGGAATGAATTCACAAAAATTTTCTGCAAATCTGCACCGCATCAAAATTGCAACCTGTTCATGCAAACTGATTGTGGAGTGTATGGCCCCTTTCACATGAACGATCCGATCAGATGTGCCTGTCAGTTTTTTAGGCGGATCTGATCAAATCCTCCATGCATCTCTATAGCCTTTTGACTAATCTGGAAAACAGCTGAGCAGTGTGTGGGTACCAGCATTGGCTACAGGAGTCTTTGTATATCACCATTGACCGAATTATGACCAGAAAGAAACTTTTTAACTGGCCATACACAGGTATAACTTCATTCGAAAATGTTCAGTTGCTGAACGTTGATTAGGTTTTTCTAATGATTATTGGGTTCAAATTGATGTTTGTTGACTCAATGATGGCAAGAACATATGAGGTGGTATCAAAAAATTTTGAGACTAGTTTTGTAACACGTGAACAGATGGCAGCGCTAGGCTGCATACACAGTCAAAGGGAGCACTGACCTTCATAAGTCAGTGTGCCAACAGACTTGGTCCTGTGTACATCTGGAGCTGTGCAACTGGTGATATTCTGACCACGTTCGTTACGTCTGCTATTTCATCATGGAAAGCAAGTTAGAACAAACGTAAGTTTCTCACCAGAAACAACATGATCTCACTTCTGCACCCACCCTACTCACCAGATTTGGCTCCTGCGGACTTCGCCCTCTTCCCGAAGATGAAGATTGAGCTCAAAGTTTGCGGTTATGACACCATTGCTGAGCGCTGTACTGCTGTGCAAGGGGACTATTTTACAGGTGATAGTGTGCAAACGTAGATAAATTAAGTACTTTTAAACAGAGCTAGTCTCGAAACTTTTTGATACCACCTGGTATATTCTGACAAACCATTTCCAGAATTTCGGTTTGAACGAAAAATCTAACGGTGTTTGGCCAACTTGTGTTGTCAAGGTGTTTGGCCAATACTGTCATATGTGTGCAGAGATGTATAGTAACTAAGTAGAACTACTTCACTACTGTACTTAAGTACCCAAAGGCGGTATCTGTACTTTCCTAGAGTAGAATTTTTTTCTCCTACTTCCACTTTTACTTCACTACATTTTTTCAATGATTTCAATACTTCTACTCCGATATTTTTTTTTGTGCTGCATAGTTACTCGTTAGTATTATAAAAATTGCCACTGCCAGAACAGTAGATGTCAGGTTTCATGAAGCTCAAAACATGTGTATTTTTATCTGCATCCACCAAGGGGATGGAGGTGTAATGCTTTTCAGCTGGTCTCTTCCAGTTTGTACCATCGTTATAACCTAATTATTTGAGTCTTTGAGCCAGTCATGGATGAGGATGGGTTGGGGGAGGTTGGGCTGTCTCCCTCTCACCTGTTCCCCCATCCACCCATTAGCGGCCATGTGCCTCCAGTGTGAGGACACTAAATTAGGAGTGTTAGGACTGCAGATTTAACAGGGTGCCGTGAAGTGGCTCTGCAGCTTTCACATGCGTTTGCAAATGTGTGTCAACTATACCCCTGTTCTTTGTACCAAGAGACAGGTTTATTTGGTTAGTGACAGACTGGAGGGTGAGTACATCAGACTGGGGTGGGAAAAGAAATAGCCGCACATCCAGGGATTCCAATAGGTTTCAAATACCTTTATTCCCAAAAAGTTGCAAGTGATGAAACCAAAGACACCAGCATGAAGTCTCGTAGACGCGTTTCACACATACATCTTGTGCTTAATCATTAGTGGTAATCATTGGTAATGATTAAGCACAAGATGTATGTGTGAAACGCGTCTACGAGACTTCATGCTGGTGTCTTTGGTGTCATCACTTGCAACTTTTTGGGAATAAAGGTATTTGAAACCTATTGGAATCCCTGGATGTGCGGCTATTTCTTTTCCTACAAGTGTTCCCACGGAGGCGGGCCGGGGCCAGCACTCTACTGGATATCCTATCTCCTGGCAATCACCACACACTATACACCTGGAGCAGTGTCTTTCCTTTCTTCAACATCAGACTGGGGGCTGGCTGACTTTCATGCACCTCTTACAATCCTTCAACCTCATTTTTTTTCTTGTTATAGGGATGGAGACGCCGGGCAACACCAGCTTGGGTCTCACTTAAAGTCCCACCTAGTCCAATATGTTTATGTCAAAACATGTGTATTATCAGCGCATATGAAAATAAATGCTACTGTATGTATAAATAAAAGCTGCATTTGAAATAATAAAAAACAATATGATGTTCAAACTTTTGACTTCTTTCTTTAATAACTACATAACACAGTACTTGTACTTTTACTTTAATTACTTGAGTAGCAATTTTTTTTCAAAACTACTGGTACTTTTACTTTCAGTACTTGAGTAGCAAAATTTTTAAAAAAACTACTTGCAATACTTAAGTACAAAAAATATTGAATACTTTAGTACTTCTACTCAAGTCACTTTTTGATCGAGCACTTCCACTTCTACTCAAGTCACTTTTTGATCGAGCACTCAAGGATGGGTTTCGAGTACTTTATACAACTCTGTATGTGTGCCAGTAACAAGTACATATGGCCACTTTTTTTTTAATTTTCTGCTATCTGCTGAACATGTGAGACCACGTCTATTGCCTAGTTGTCAGCTTTACAAAATAACTTTATTACTCTTTGCAAAAAAAAAAAAATAGGCATAATTGAACTAAGGTTCATTCTTCCAACTCAATTTCCTGAATGCTTTATGACAGCTACGAGGGAGAGAAATGGACAGGCTAGCACTGCGTAGCTCCAAGCAGACACATTGTCAACCGTTTTATCAACCCTTGCCTAACCTCCAGCTTAGTTCACTCACCGCTAAAGATAATCTATATTGTACTTAATCCTGTAGATTGTTGGGTTTCCCTGGTGTTTTTCTATGTCTGTTAATAAGAAGTACCTACTGAAAAAGTGCATACTCTTTGTGTGTTTGCTATTTCCTTGACAGCTTAGCGTTGACCTTTTAAAGATCTTTTCTCAAGTACTTCTCTAGCAGTCTCCTCTACCAGCATGTGCTAAAGAAATGTCAACATTCACAAAACATTGTTCCATGTGATCTGTAAACTATTCCAGTGATTTATTTTTTTTTTTCACTCCCCCCCGTTTCTGGTTTCATACATTGAAGGACAGGGATTCTTTGATAGTTACAAAACTTAGAACAGGTGTAATGCAAGGCAGCTGTCCCTCTATTCATTTTATATATTTTCTAGACTTTGTTCTCACAACTTCATATTAGAAGCCATCTGCTCTGGGGAAACATATGTCCCAGAGAAAAGAAAGGTCTATCCCCAGTAGCTAAAAATGAAGAGTTTTCACGAAAATATTACACTGTAAATCTGTGTTCTCAGAGAAGTCTGTCCGCACAAGATTAAGTGGATTGATTGAATGCTCCAGAGTGTATGCAGCTGACCAGACGGCTTTCTCAGATTAATTTCACATTTCACTCAGGGCATCTACCAAATCGGAATGGACACAATTCATCCACATGTAGAAAATTCTTAGAATCAGCAGTGGGAAAAAGCTTTGGAAGATCTATGTTTTGTACATTTTACTGGATCTTATTTTTTTCAGAGGAGAAAGACTGCTACTAGCAACCAAACTAGGGATCGACCGATTATCGGCAAAGGCGATATATCGAGGGCGGATATGCACTTTCCTTGATGTATCGAATTGGTCCCGGAGGTTACCGATATTGCCGATATTTCGGGAAAGTGCATGTACCGTAGTGATGCCTGCAGCTAGAGGTATCCCCCCGGTACCGGCATCCATAGCCGAGGGTCAGCTGTCTTGTAATGACAACAGATGCGGCTGAGAAGCCACTCTGCTGTCATTACAAGGAGCGGGATGGGACGTTCCCCCCTTCCCGCCGCCTTCCGCGGCTCTCCCGGGTCTCCTGTCCTACCGGGAGACCTGGGCAACCAGCCTGCATGGCCCCTGAAGCCCCGATCAAAGCCGCATTTGGCTCTGATTGGGTCTCCATGCAAAAATGACATCACTTCCAGTAGGCGCCAGATTAAAAAAAAATGACAGCATTAAAAACAGCAAAACTTGGCGTTTGGAGTTGAATGCTTTTAAGTGCAGAGGAGGGGTTTGGGTCTTTTAGACCCCCAGATCCCTCCACAAGAGTACCTGTCAAGAAAAAAAAAGAAAAACATTTTTTATTGATAAATGTAAGAAAATATCGGCGCATATCGGCCCGATGCAAATATGCATTGGCCAAAATATCGGTATCGGCAACAAAAAAACGATATCGGTCGATCACTAAACCAAACCTCAAGACTTTTTTTGGTTTTGGATAGAGTGGTTAATGGTTAGAACCTCTGTTAGATTTTTTTGGTGTTTGTGGTCCCATTAAGGAGATTTCCCCTTGCTTCCTGTCAAAGTGAAAAAAGTTGTCACCATTACATGAAGTATGGGGGAAATCTCCCCAACCATAAACCCCCCTCCCCAAAAAGCCAGGCTCAAGCCATATGACGTTTGATGTTCTTAAACAAGTTCTTGTTCCTGGAGTTCTTTTTTTGTATAAATCCAATACATTTTTATTAAGAGAATAGATATAGCATAGAATCTACAATACCAGAGCCTGTATTTGGGGAGGTGCAGCGTGGCACAGTGTCAGTAAACACAATGGGGCTGATTTAATAAAATTGGAGAGTGCAAAATCTGGTTCAGCTATGCATGGTAGCTATTCACCTTCTAACTTCTTACTGGGCACTTATACCCCCCTCCTACCCATGCCAAATTTCAGCTTTCAGCGCTCTCACACTTTGAATGACAATTGCGCAGGCATGCAACACTGTACCCATATAAAATTTTTATTATTTTTTTTTTTACACAAATAGAGCTTTTTATCACCACCAAGTTTTTTATTTTTTGCTAAACAAACAAAAAAATACTGGAAAAAAAATGTGCTTCTTTTTATGTAAACTGGTAGTTTTTCTCCTTCACTGATGTGCGCTGATAAGGCAGCATTAATGGGCACTGATAGGCTGCACTGATGGACACTGATGAGGCGGCACTGATAGGTGGCACTGATGGGCACTAATTGGTGGCACTGATGAGGCGGCACTGGTGGACACTGAACAGGAGACACTGATGAGGCTGCACTGATGGGTGGCCCCAAGCACTCTGAGATCACAAAGCACGCTGCCACGGAAGAATGTCTATGTATGCCTTCCCAGCCATTTAAGTCCACGCTGTAGCCATCTTTTGCCTATAGCGCGGTCACCCAGTAGTTAGGCTTTGACAAAAAAAACTTGAAGCTGATTGGTTTCTATGCAGAGCTGCACTGGGAGCTAGGGCCTTAAAAAGACTCTGCTTGACCCAAGATGGCTGCTAGAGTAACATGGGGTGGCAGCATCCAGTCAGATAGCTTCCCCAGTAAACTATAGAGGAACCATGCTCCGCTTGACTTTCTCTCCCCCTGCAATGCAGCTGCTGTTGAGCACCACCTGCCAGGACTGGGACTAAGGGTGGGAAGGAGAGGTGGCTGCCCTGGGCGCAATAATTTACTGCATAAATGGAGGCGCCTTCCTTCTGTTACAAGGCTGACAGGAGTAAGACAGTGGCAGCGGCGAGCAGAGGAAGAGAGAGCCGAAAGGCAATGCGGGCTGTGTTCTCTCTCTCCCCTTCCTCCCTCCTGCCAGTGCAGCACTCCTGTTTTCAGAAGCCGGCACTGGTGTACACAGACATACAGAAGTGATTGTTGGGCGTAGGATCCCCTCAGCTTGCACATCATAAACTGGAATGGAAGGGGGCACAGTTTAACATCTTTGCCCTGGGCACTGGATGATCTTGTCCCAGCACTGCCACCTGTAGTGGAGAAACCAGACTGCGCCAGCCTACATGCAGACAACATAACGGGACACCGGGATAACAAGTGTGTTCACAACTATTACTACAATTCCAGTTGGACAATGTTACATAAGTAAGATAAAATATACAAAGGATACCTTTCTTATCAAGGCAAGAGCAATACCTATGTTCAACATAGACCACAGTAAAATGTACAAATACAAAAAATGAGTAGTAAAACTGTGGATACACGTTAAACAATAAGGAGCCTGCCCATCACCAGATCGAATGGATTTAAACCTTGAGTATTTAACCAGGGGCCCCAAAGTTTTTCTAATTTATGAAGACAGCCCCTATGCTGGTACATTTATTTCTCCATCCTAAATATATCCCCCCATGCATTGTAAACTTTTTTTGTGAGTAGTGGGGTCTAATGACTGGAACAGTGCTCAGGCAACTGCTTTCTTTGTGTTTGCGGGTAACTGTGAGTGTCTAGGGGTCCCAGTACACAGTGTTTAGGGTCAAATGGAATCTGGACCATGACTACTGCATTCAACGTACTTATAATTTCCTCCCAGTATAAGTGCAGTTTAGGGCACCACCACAAAAGGTGACCTTGGTCACCATGATCCCGACTACATCTACCACACAGGGGGTCCTTTAGTTTGCCCATCCTAAAGAGTTTTAATGGGGTATAATGGACTCGCAAGGAGTAAAAATAGCTGCATACTGTAAGTTTTTAAGTTATGTTAAGTGAACATGACTGTACCGCTTGTAGAGCTTCCTCCCATTGATTCTCTACAAAAGGGCCGAAGTCTGCTTTCCACTGTTACATAGTTAGCCTGGTTGAAAAAAGACACAGGTCCATCTTGTTCAAATAATAACAGGGGGGGGGGGGGTTTTATAAATAAAAGAAATCATACAATTCCAAATACACATCCCAATACACATCCCTATACCCACAGTTGATCCAGAGGAAGGCAAAAAAAAAAAAACAGCAAAGCATGATCCAATTTGTCCCAGCAGGGGAACAAAATCTTTCCTGATCCCCTGAGGGGGAGAGGGAGAAGAGCACTGTCTTTCGGCTTTAGGGGTGAGCTTTTAGGAATTCCATTAGCAGCATGGAATAGCATTTAGAAATAAGCCCCTTAGTGAGGGAAGTATTTTCCATCTTTTCCAACTTTTGCCATCTAGGGGCATGTTGAAGTTTAGTTAACTCTGGGTATGTCTTGTTGTTTCATAATGGGCTATATTTTGTGAAACCTGTCACCTGTTGAATGTGTTTAGTTTATTCCAGACTTTTTGCATAAGACCATCTAGTCCTGTTGGGATATCTGACATCTTAGTGGTATGTAATAAAATATATTTAGTGGAGTCCCACACAAAGGGGGTTTGTTGTGTGGGTTTAGTCAATCTCTTTGTAAGGTGTTGTAGTTTTGCAGCTAGACATTCCCAAAATGCCATCATCCTTAGGCCTCTGCAGATGTTCTAGCTTTACTGTATTTGTGGGGTCTTGAGATGCCATAATAAAGACCTATAAATGAAGTTAACCTTATGGAAAATTTTCAATGGAATTATCATCGGGGTGTTATAAAGAAGGCATAAATGTCATTATAACAAGATTTACTTTGCCCATTAAGAACAACCAGGGTTTGTTCCAGATCCTGATCTTATCTTATAAGCCTATCAAGAGAGGCAAAAAACTTTAAATGGCAAAAATCCACCAGCCATGGGGTAATTTGCACACCAAGATATTTAAAGGATGTGGTTGTTCTTAGAGTTCTTAATCCCCAGGGTTTACCTTTTTGAAGTTCAGTTTGCCCACTGCTTCTTCATACCTTTCCCTTACACTCAACAAGAGACAATAAAGCTGCCAGGAAGCTGTTACAACTGGACATCTTGCAACTCTACTTTGCTTGTTGTGCAAGGCCTACCAACGAGACCTTTCTATTTTGACCTTTTCTTCGATTTTGAACGCGTAACTATTATAGGTCCCCTGTTTTGAATTGTTTTCAGCTTTTTTCTATT
>NC_138779.1:32454051-32521551 GCF_965119305.1 Pelophylax lessonae | reverse complement strand
CAGGTCGGAGTGTTTAGGCAGGGCGAGTTGTAGGCATTTTAGGGATAGAGTCTGCTGAATTATAGGGTCAGTGTCTTCTGCAAACTACAATCGATATTGCTGTGTGGGGGGTGGGGTCTGCACTCAATCCTGATCTACGATCTCTTCTCAATCCTGTTAGGGAGAGGCTGCTGCTGAATTTTAGGGTCAGAGTGTTCTACAAACTACAATCGATATTGCTGTGTGGGGTGGGGTCTGCACTTAGTTTTCCTGATCTACGATCTCTTCTCAATCCTGTTAGGGACAGAGTCTGCTGAATTTTAGGGAAACTGTGTTCTACAAACTACAATCGATATTGCTGTGTGGTGTGGGATAGGAGATAGGCAGGTGTCAGTGATCCACATCCATTTTTCTGTGTGTGGGCTGCAGTGAACACAATCTTTTTGGGGTGCAGTGAACACAATCCTTTTGGAGTGCAGTGAACAAAATCTTTGTGGGGTGCAGTGAACAAAACCTTTGTGGGGGTACAGTGAACACAATCTTTGTGGGGTGCAGTGAAGACAATCCTTGTGGGGTGCAGTGAAGACAATCCTTGTGGGGTGCAGTGAACAAAATCTTTGGGGGGTACAGTGAACACAATCTTTGTGGGGTGCAGAGAAGACAATCCTTGTGGGGTGCAGTGAACAAAATCTTTGGGGGGGTACAGTGAACACAATCTTTGTGGGGTGCAGTGAACAAAACCTTTGTGGGGTGCAGTGAACACAATCTTTGTGGGGTGCAGTGAAGACAATCCTTGTGGGGTGCAGTGAAGACAATCCTTGTGGGGTGCAGTGAACAAAATCTTTGGGGGGTACAGTGAACACAATCTTTGTGGGGTGCAGTGAACAAAACCTTTGTGGGGTACAGTGAACACAATCTTTGTGGGGTGCAGTGAACAAAACCTTTGTGGGGTACAGTGAACACAATCTTTGTGGGGTGCAGTGAAGACAATCCTTTTGGAGTGCAGTGAACACAATCTTTGTGGGGTACAGTGAACACAATCTTTGTGGGGTGCAGTGAACAAAACCTTTGTGGGGTACAGTGAACACAATCTTTGTGGGGTGCAGTGAACACAATCTTTGTGGGGTGCAGTGAACAAAACCTTTGTGGGGTGCAGTGAACACAACCTTTGTGGGGTACAGTGAACACAATCTTTGTGGGGTGCAGTGAACAAAACCTTTGTGGGGTACAGTGAACACAATCTTTGTGGGGTACAGTGAACACAATCTTTGTGGGGTGCAGTGAACAAAACCTTTGTGGGGTACAGTGAACACAATCTTTGTGGGGTGCAGTGAACAAAACCTTTGTGGGGTACAGTGAACACAATCTTTGTGGGGTGCAGTGAAGACAATCCTTTTGGAGTACAGTGAACAAAATCTTTGTGGGGTACAGTGAACACAATCTTTGTGGGGTGCAGTGAACAAAATCTTTGTGGGGTACAGTGAACACAATCTTTGTGGGGTGCAGTGAAGACAATCCTTGTGGGGTGCAGTGAAGACAATCCTTGTGGGGTGCAGTGAACAAAACCTTTGTGGGGTACAGTGAACACAATCTTTGTGGGGTACAGTGAACACAATCTTTGTGGGGTGCAGTGAACAAAACCTTTGTGGGGTACAGTGAACACAATCTTTGTGGGGTGCAGTGAACAAAACCTTTATGGGGTACAGTGAAGACAATCTTTGTGGGGTGCAGTGAAGACAATCCTTTTGGAGTGCAGTGAACAAAATCTTTGTGGGGTACAGTGAACACAATCTTTGTGGGGTGCAGTGAACAAAATCTTTGTGGGGTACAGTGAACACAATCTTTGTGGGGTGCAGTGAAGACAATCCTTGTGGGGTGCAGTGAAGACAATCCTTGTGGGGTGCAGTGAACAAAATCTTTGGGGGGTACAGTGAACACAATCTTTGTGGGGTGCAGTGAACAAAACCTTTGTGGGGTACAGTGAGCACAATCTTTGTGGGGTGCAGTGAACAAAACCTTTGTGGGGTACAGTGAACAAAACCTTTGTGGGGTGCAGTGAACAAAACCTTTGTGGGGTGCAGTGAACACAACCTTTGTGGGGTACAGTGAACACAATCTTTGTGGGGTGCAGTGAACAAAACCTTTGTGGGGTACAGTGAACACAATCTTTGTGGGGTGCAGTGAACAAAACCTTTGTGGGGTGCAGTGAACACAACCTTTGTGGGGTACAGTGAACACAATCTTTGTGGGGTGCAGTGAACAAAACCTTTGTGGGGTACAGTGAACACAATCTTTGTGGGGTGCAGTGAACAAAACCTTTGTGGGGTGCAGTGAACACAACCTTTGTGGGGTACAGTGAACACAATCTTTGTGAGGTGCAGTGAAGACAATCCTTGTGGGGTGCAGTGAAGACAATCCTTGTGGGGTGCAGTGAACAAAATCTTTGGGGGGTACAGTGAACACAATTTTTGTGGGGTGCAGTGAACAAAACCTTTGTGGGGTACAGTGAATACAATCTTTGTGGGGTGCAGTGAACAAAACATTTGTGGGGTACAGTGAACACAATCTTTGTGGGGTGCAGTGAAGACAATCCTTTTGGAGTGCAGTGAACAAAATCTTTGTGGGGTACAGTGAACACAATCTTTGTGGGGTGCAGTGAAGACAATCCTTGTGGGGTGCAGTGAAGACAATCCTTGTGGGGTGCAGTGAACAAAATCTTTGGGGGGTACAGTGAACACAATCTTTGTGGGGTGCAGTGAACAAAACCTTTGTGGGGTACAGTGAACACAATCTTTGTGGGGTGCAGTGAACAAAACCTTTGTGGGGTACAGTGAACACAATCTTTGTGAGGTGCAGTGAAGACAATCCTTGTGGGGTGCAGTGAAGACAATCCTTGTGGGGTGCAGTGAACAAAATCTTTGGGGGGTACAGTGAACACAATTTTTGTGGGGTGCAGTGAACAAAACCTTTGTGGGGTACAGTGAACACAATTTTTGTGGGGTGCAGTGAACAAAACCTTTGTGGGGTACAGTGAACACAATCTTTGTGGGGTGCAGTGAAGACAATCCTTTTGGAGTGCAGTGAACAAAATCTTTGTGGGGTACAGTGAACACAATCTTTGTGGGGTGCAGTGAAGACAATCCTTGTGAGGTGCAGTGAAGACAATCCTTGTGGGGTACAGTGAAGACAATCCTTGTGGGGTGCAGTGAACAAAATCTTTGGGGGGTACAGTGAACACAATCTTTGTGGGGTGCAGTGAACAAAACCTTTGTGGGGTACAGTGAACACAATCTTTGTGGGGTGCAGTGAACAAAACCTTTGTGGGGTACAGTGAACACAATCTTTGTGGGGTGCAGTGAAGACAATCCTTTTGGAGTGCAGTGAACACAATCTTTGTGGGGTGCAGTGAACAAAACCTTTGTGGGGTACAGTGAACACAATCTTTGTGGGGTACAGTGAACACAATCTTTGTGGGGTACAGTGAACACAATCTCATACTTCTGAAGCTTTGAGGGTGCTGCCTGTTCTATACTCCTCCTCCTCCTCCTCATCCATCCTTTTAGGTGTACAAACAATAGTAATTGGGGCCTAGTGTGCTTCTGTACATGTGAAAAACATACACTTTTTTTGATCATATTTCCTATTCCGCTATTCTATAAAAACCTTTGGGGCTCAATTAAATTGCGGAATAGTCTGTGTCGGTACGTGTGAGATCCACCTTTCCAAGTTTTTGGGGTTCATCTCATACTTCTGAAGCTTTGAGGGTGCTGCTTGTTCTATACTCCTCCTCCTCCTCCTCCTCATCCATCCTTTTAGGTGTACAAACAATAGTAATTGGGGCCTAGTGTGCTTCTGTACGTGTGAAAAACATACACTTTTTTTTGATCATATTTCCTATTCCGCTATTCAATAAAAACCTTTGGGGCTCAATTAAATTGCGGAATAGTCTGTGTCTGTACGTGTGAGATCCACCTTTCCAAGTTTTTGGGGTTCATCTCATACTTCTGAAGCTTTGAGGGTGCTGCCTGTTCTATACTCCTCCTCCTCCTCCTCCTCATCCATCCTTTTAGGTGTACAAACAATAGTAATTGGGGCCGAGTGTGCTTCTGTACGTGTGAAAAACATACACTTTTTTTTGATCATATTTCCTATTCCGCTATTCAATAAAAACCTTTGGGGCTCAATTAAATTGCGGAATAGTCTGTGTCGGTACGTGTGAGATCCACCTTTCCAAGTTTTTGGGGTTCATCTCATACTTCTGAAGCTTTGAGGGTGCTGCCTGTTCTATACTCCTCCTCCTCCTCCTCCTCCTCCTCCTCCTCATCCATCCTTTTAGGTGTACAAACAATAGTAATTGGGGCCTAGTGTGCTTCTGTACGTGTGAAAAACATACACTTTTTTTTGATCATATTTCCTATTCCGCTATTCTATAAAAACCTTTGGGGCTCAATTAAATTGCGGAATAGTCTGTGTCGGTACGTGTGAGATCCACCTTTCCAAGTTTTTGGGGTTCATCTCATACTTCTGAAGCTTTGAGGGTGCTGCTTGTTCTATACTCCTCCTCCTCCTCCTCCTCATCCATCCTTTTAGGTGTACAAACAATAGTAATTGGGGCCTAGTGTGCTTCTGTACGTGTGAAAAACATACACTTTTTTTTGATCATATTTCCTATTCCGCTATTCAATAAAAACCTTTGGGGCTCAATTAAATTGCGGAATAGTCTGTGTCTGTACGTGTGAGATCCACCTTTCCAAGTTTTTGGGGTTCATCTCATACTTCTGAAGCTTTGAGGGTGCTGCCTGTTCTATACTCCTCCTCCTCCTCCTCCTCATCCATCCTTTTAGGTGTACAAACAATAGTAATTGGGGCCGAGTGTGCTTCTGTACGTGTGAAAAACATACACTTTTTTTTGATCATATTTCCTATTCCGCTATTCAATAAAAACCTTTGGGGCTCAATTAAATTGCGGAATAGTCTGTGTCGGTACGTGTGAGATCCACCTTTCCAAGTTTTTGGGGTTCATCTCATACTTCTGAAGCTTTGAGGGTGCTGCCTGTTCTATACTCCTCCTCCTCCTCCTCCTCCTCCTCCTCCTCATCCATCCTTTTAGGTGTACAAACAATAGTAATTGGGGCCTAGTGTGCTTCTGTACGTGTGAAAAACATACACTTTTTTTTGATCATATTTCCTATTCCGCTATTCAATAAAAACCTTTGGGGCTCAATTAAATTGCGGAATAGTCTGTGTCGGTACGTGTGAGATCCACCTTTCCAAGTTTTTGGGGTTCATCTCATACTTCTGAAGATTTGAGGGTGCTGCCTAATCCATACTCCTCTTCCTCATCCTCCCTTTAGGGTAGGAAAAAATTTAATCGGGCCTAGTCTGTGTTTGTACGTGTGAGATACACAGTTTTTTATCCTATTCCGCTATTCAATACACACCCTTTTGGTGTAAAAAACATTAAATTGCGGCATAGTTTGCATATTTGACTGTGAGATACACCCGTGCGATACTGTTGTTCTTTTGTTCCGCTATTCAATAAAGACCTTTCTAGGGCAAGATCTTAAATTTCAGAAATATGAGGAGAGCGTCAAATAGGGGCCGTGGCCTGGGTCGTGGTGGTGCTGCTGCTAGAGCTCCTGTTGCAAGGAGAGGACGTGGTCGATCTGTGCCAGCTACACGCACAAGTGAAACACCTTCCTCAAGTGTGAGTAGGCGACAGAACCTGCATCAGTATTTGGTAGGGCATCATACGCCCCTAGAAGTGATGAGGCCAGAACAAGTGGAGGCGATAGTAGATTGGTTTGCTGCTGACAGTGCCTCCAGTTCCTTCACATTGTCTCCCACCCAGTCTACTGCAGAAAGGTCACAGTTGGCACCTGCAGCCGATGTCCAACCGTCTTTCACCTCACCCCCTTGCAAATCAGGCAAGCAGTCTGAGCCACAAGCCATACAGCAGTCTCTTCTTCTTTTTGATGACTCTGTCAGCAGGGTTTCCCAGGGCCATCCACCTAGCCCTGCCCCAGAAGTGGAAGAGATTGAGTGCAGCGATGCCCAACCACTTATTTCTCAAGATGAGTACATGCAAGGATCATCGCAGCACGTCTCCGATGATGACGAAACGCAGGTGCCAACTGCTGCGGCGTTCAGCATTGTGGAGACCGACAAGGAGGGCAGGGGTGAAGACTGGGTGGAAGATGATGTGGAGGACGATGAGGTCCTCGACCCCACATGGAATGAACGTCATGCAGGTGACCTGAGTAGTTTGGAGGAAGAGGCGGTGGTCGCACAGAGCCACCAGCACAGCAGAAGAGGGAGCAGGGTGCAGAAGCGGAGCGGCCGTGCCCTAGACACTACACCCGCTACTGCCCAACGCAGCAAGGGAACGAGCGCACCAAAGTCAGCTCAAAGGAGTTCTCTAGCGTGTAAGTTCTTTAGAAAATGTGCTGATGACAGGACACGAGTGGTTTGCACCCTGTGCAATCAGAGCTTGAAGCGAGGCATAAACCTTCTCAACCTGAGCACAACCTGCATGATCAGGCATCTAAGTGCAAAGCACGAGCTGCAGTGGAGTACACACCTTCAAAACCAAGAAACGTCTCTGGCTCATCCTGCTTCCTCTTCTGCTGCAGTCTCGGCCGCTCCAGCCACATCTGTAGTGATACCGGCACCTGCCACCCCGCAAACAGACGATCTGTCAGCAACACCACCACCTGGGTCACCAACAACCATCTCCACAATGTCCCGTGGAAGCGTTCAGATTTCCATCTCCCAAACACTTGAGAGGAAGAGGAAGTACCCCCCTACCCACCCGCGATCCCTGGCCCTGAATGCCAGCATTTCAAAATTATTGGCCTTTGAAATGCTGTCATTCCGTCTGGTGGAGACGCACAGTTTTAAAAACCTTATGTTGGTGGCTGTCCCACAGTACGTCGTGCCCAGCCGCCACTACTGTTCCAGGCAAGCCATCCCTTCCCTACACAACCAAGTGGGGGAAAAAATCAGGTGTGCACTGCGCAACGCCATCTGTGCCAAGTTCCACCTAACTACCGATACGTGGACCAGTAAGCACGGTCAGGGGCGTTATATCTCCCTAACGGCACACTGGGTAAATGCAGTGGCGGATGGGCCTGAGGCGGATAGCAATTTGGCGCATGTCCTTCCACCACCGAGGATTGCAGGGCGCTTCAGTTTGCCTCCTGTTCCTAACTCCTCCTACTCCGCTTCCTCATCCTCTACCGCCTCCTCATCCGGACAGCGTAACACCTTCACCACCAACTTCAGCACGGCCAGGGGTAAACGACAGCAGGCAGTTTTACAACTTGCCTGTTTGGGGGACAAACCACACACCGCGCAGGAGTTGTGGAGGAGCATGGAACAGCAAACAAATGAGTGGTTGCTGCCAGCGAGCCTCAAGCCCGGCCTGGTGGTGTGCGATAACGGGAGAAATCTCATAGCAGCTCTGGGCCTAGCCGGTTTGACGCACATCCCTTGCCTGGCGCATGTGCTAAATTTGGTGGTGCAGAGGTTCCTTAAAAACTACCCCGATATGTCAGAGCTGCTGCAGAAAGTGCGGGCCGTTTGTGCGCACTTTCGGCGTTCTCACCCTGCTGCTGCTCGCCTGGCAGCGCTGCAGCGTAACTTCGGCCTTCCCGCTCACCGCCTCATATGTGACGTGCCCACAAGGTGGAACTCCACCTTGCACATGCTGGAAAGACTGTGCGAGCAGCAGCAGGCCATAGTGGAGTTTCAGCTGCAGCACGCACGCGTGAGTCGCTCTGCGGAACAGCACCACTTCACCACAAATAACTGGGCCTCCATGCGAGACCTGTGTGCCTTGTTGCGCTGTTTTGAGTACTCCACCAACATGGCCAGTGGCAATGACGCCGTTCTCAGCTTAACTATCCCACTTCTATGCCTCCTTGAAAAAACAATTCGGGCGATGATGGAAGAGGATGTGGCACAGGATGAGGAGGAGGAGGAGGAGGATGAAGAGGTAACATTTCAAAGGCTTTCAGGGCAGTCATTCGCAAGGGGCTCCGAGGGTGGGTTCCTGCACACACAAACGCCAGGGACACAATTGTCCAGCAGGGGCACAGTTCTGGAGGATGAGGAGGATGAGGAGGAGGAGGAGCTGGAGGAGGAGATGGAACCATGTTCACAGCAGGGTGGCACCCAGGCCAGCTCATGGCCATCACTGGTGCGTGGCTGGGGGGATACAGAGGACACGGACGATACACCTCCCACAGAGGACAGCCTTTCGTCGCCTCTGGGCAGCCTGGCACACATGAGCGATTACATGCTGCAGTGTCTCCACAACGACCGCCGAGTTGCCCACATTCTAACTTGTCCTGATTACTGGGTGGCCACGCTGCTGGATCCCCGTTACAAGGACAACGTACCGTCCTTAATTCACTCACTGGAGCGCGATCGCAAGATGCTCGAGTACAAGCGCACGCTGGTAGACGCGATGCTGCTGGCATTCCCATCTGACAGCGGGGCCACAGTGGAAGCACAAGGCAGAGGAGGAGGAGGAGGAGGAAGAGGTCGCCAACGCAACCAGGGCACCGCCAGCACCTCAGAAGGCAGGGTTAGCATGGCCGAAATGTGGAAAAGCTTTGTCAGCACGCCACAACAAACAGCAGCACCAGCAGCTCAGATGGAACGTCTTAGCAGGAGGCAGCATTTTACCAACATGGTGGAGCAGTATGTGTGCACACGCCTACATGTAGTGAATGAGGGGTCTGCCCCCTTCAACTTCTGGGTCTCCAAATTGGGCACATGGCCTGAGCTTGCCCTTTACGCCTTGGAGGTGCTGGTGTGCCCTGCAGCCAGTGTATTATCTGAACGGGTATTTAGCACGGCTGGGGGTGTTATAACAGACAAGCGCAGCCGCCTGTCCAGAGACAATGTGGACAAGCTCACATTCATTAAAATGAACCAGGCATGGATCCCACGGGACTTTTCCGTACCTTGTGCAGAATAGCAATGGATACCGACCTTACCCAGCCATTGTTCCATTTTTGCTCTTTCTCACTCTTTTGGGGTGTACCTCGTCCTCCTCCTCAGGGCCAGATTAACGTAGGGGCTATTGGAGCTGCAGCTCCATGCAGGCCCCTACCTTTTATATAGGCCCCGGGTTGGCCATATTCACTGTGACCGCTCTTCTGTCACTTGTAAACACAGAAGTCTGGCTTCTATGCTCGCTTCCCCAGGCAGCACCCTCAGAACCTCCCCACACAGCGCGAAGGCCGGACAAGGAGGGACAGTTGCCGATGCATGGATGTGTTTATGGGCTTCAGAGACAGCATCCCATGTTGAATTAGGCATGCATGGCTGCACCCTTCCTCCTCTGGGTGCATGCCAAGGCACGGCCCTTAAGGCCCTTCAAAATCCTCAGCACCAAGACCATGATGCTCTTAATCCGGCCCTGGTCCTCCTCCACCGCCGCTTCCACCTACACCGCCCATAGGTGTGCGCAGCCTATTGCATTAGGGTGTGCACCCCAAAGTTGAAATACACATGCATGTGTTTGCCTACATGTACATGGCCCCGATACATTACTCTCCCTGCTGGCAAAGAGAAATAGAGCAGAGCAGGTGCGAGGGAGATCTTTCCCATCTCCTCACTGGCAAACAGAGCGATAATGCTATGTGCCCTAGGTGATTAGGGTGTACCCAGGTACACCAGGCACACCCTGTGCGCACGCCTATGACACCGCCACATCCACCACCACCTCAACCTCCCTCCTACTCCTTATGGGCCTCGTCCTTCAGAGATGAAGAACATTGTTTTATTTTTCTGTTTTTTTTTGTTGTTTTAAGTTATTTCCCTATCCACATTTGTTTGCAGAGCACTTGCCATGCTCTTAACTACGTTTTGCTGCCATTTGCAGCACTCTAGCCCTTTCCATTGGTGTTTTAGAGCCATTTTAGTGCCTTAAAGTTTGGGTCCCCATTGACTTCAATGGGGTTCGGTGTCCGGGAAAAGTTCGGTAAAAGTCCGGGACACGAACCCGGACTTTTTTTTAAAGTTCGGCCGAACCCGTCGAACACGGACATCGAGGTGTCCGCTCAAACCTATTTGGGACCTTTGTGTCATATTGGTACAGAGAATCTTGGTGAGGATCCTGACGCAGGAGGCAGTCGTCCACGTTACCATTCCCTATGCTCTACACTGGGAACCTTGTGCTGTTAGATCAAAGTGCTGAGGGACTCGCACTAACTCATACCCCAACAGCTATATTTTAAAGAGAGGCATAAAATATTAGTAGATTATGTTGTTTGTAAAGTATAAGTGCACTTTTACATAAATACGCTAACCCACCTTTTCTAGCCCTGCTTAGCTAAACTATAGTAGCCCAGGCTGTTAATGAGAAGGTACTTTATGGGGGCATTGCCTGAATGTCTTCATTCTTGAGAAGGTTCTATTCAAGTCTTTGAGGGCTCACTGTGCAATAGCAGATATTGGCCCAGAGGATGTCAATGAAGCCACATTTCTCAGCAGGCCTCCGCTTTGTTCCTGAGATATAAAGCCTACTTGCTATGGACACTGTGTCAAATCCACAAACTCTAAAAAAATTAGGGATAACTCATTTTTTAACATGTCTTCCTTGATTTTTATTCTTTTATATTGTGTCAAAAAATATTTTGCTATCACTGTTGCATGCAGAAATATACGTTTCATTTCACCCTAAGGGCTCTTTCACACGGGCGATCTGATCAGATCCGCCTGTCAGTTTTTTAGGCGGATCTGATCGGATCCTCCATGCAGGTTTATGGGGCAGCGGGTGTCAGCGGAGACACCTCCGCTGACACCCGCTGCCATCCGCATCCGATCCTGTGCGTGAAATCTGGACGGATGGAAACCCTATTTTTCCATCCGTTCAGTAATCGGATCGGATCGGGTGAGAGCAGACAGGCGGTCCTCTCTCATCCGATCCCCCATAGAGGGCAGCGGGGGCTGAGACACCTCCCTCTCCGCTCTGCAAGCGGAGACGGAGCTGTCATCCGCCGGCTCAGCGGGGATCGCGGATCGATCCCCGCTGAGCAACACGGATCCGCCTACGGAGGCGGACCGTGTGAAAGAGCCCTAAGGAAGTGGTTCTTAACTCCTGTCCTCAGGACCCACTAACAGGCCAGATTTTAAGTATTACCTTAGGGAGATGCAGACTAGAATACTTCAATCACTGAGCAGCAAATTATATCGCCTGTGATGTATTTCAGTTATTTTGTAAACCTGCTGACCTGTTAGTGGGCCCTGACTCCTGAGGACCGGAGTTGAGAACCACTGCCCTAGGGTTTTTCATTTTATTACACTAAACCGTATTCCATCCAATTGTTTAACTTAATTGAAACCAATTTTTAACATTTCAGAATAGCACATTACAATGCTGACTTTAAATGGTAACTCCACTTTAATGGGGGAAAAAAAATAGCAAATAAAAAAAAAAAAATATAGCATATAAAATTGGGACACAAGTCACATTGTAATTGCATTAAAAAAATGAGCTTTCCTTTTCAATCTGCAGCTCTGTAATTATCTGTAAAATGCAATGCAATATGGCTACCAGGAGGTGTTCTGTACACAGAATGTGGTACAGAACACCCCCCAGGTATGTAATTTCCTGCTTGTGTGATTGGCTAACGGATTTTCTCAGAAGTCTGCACCAAGATACAAGTCAGATTTCAGGCATCCGCTGCAACAAAAATGTCATTTTTGGTGAGATACTTCCAATAGGAAATCACATTTAAAGGGAGGCAGACCCTGCCACTTTCCCCATTAGAGCTTTGTCGGTGCAGCAGCTGATTGATAACGATGAAACCTCTCCCATTAGACGGGGCACAGAGAAACATACAGGGATTTCTTCAGAACAACAATAGGAATAACATAATAAAAAGGTAGGAATTTGCAGCAAAGTTTGTTAAAATCCTTTAAATTTAGATCACCCAGAGGGGAATGGTTTTTCAACAAAAGTGGAGTTACACTTTAAAATATGGCTTAAAGCAGAAAAAAAAAAGGAGAAAATGAATAAGATGCAAAAAATAGAAAACAAAGGTGTCGCTTCTCTTCACTCCATTTCTGTCTCTCCATGAACTATGCCAGGAATATTTGGTATAATTTTTGCAAAAAAAAAAAAAGCTAGAGTGAGCAAAATGGGTTATTTTCACTTTATTCATTGTTTGGAAAAACAGAAGGCAAAACATATATCTCTATCTATCTATCTATCTATCTATCTATCTATCTATCTATCTATCTATCTATCTATCTATCTATCTATCTATCTATCTATCTATCTATCTATCTATCTATCTATCTATCTATCTATCTATCTATCTATCTATCTATCTATCTATCTATCTATCTATCTATATACATATATATATAGTATGTCACAAAAGTGAGTACACCCCTCACATTTTTATAAATATTTTATTATATCTTTTTTTCATGTGACAACACCGAAGAAATGACACTTTGCTACAATGTAAAGTAGTGTAAAGCTTGTATAACAGTGTAAATTTGCTGTCCCCTCAAAATAACTCAACACACAGCCATTATTGTCTAAACCGCTGGCAACAAAAGTGAGTACACCCCTAAGTTAAAATGTCCAAATTGGGCCCAAAGTGTCAGTATTTTGTGTGGCCACCATTATTTTCCAGCACTGCCTTAACCCTCTTGGGCGCGGAGTTCACCAGAGATTCATAGATTGCCACTGGAGTCCTCTTCCACTCCTCCATGACGACATCACGGAGCTGGTGAATGTTAGAGACCTTGCGCTCCTCCACCTCCGTTTGAGGATGCCCCACAGATGCTCAATATGGTTTAGTGGTTTAGGTGTGGAGACATGCTTGGCCAGTCCATCACCTTTACACTCATCTTCTTTAGCAAGGCAGTGGTCGTCTTGGAGGTGTGTTCGGGGTCCTTATCATGTTGGAATACTGCCCTGCGGCCCAGTCTCCGAAGGAAGGGGATCATGCTCTATTTCAGTATGTCACAGTACATGTTGGCATTCATGGTTCCCTCAATGAACTGTAGCTCCCCAGTGCCGTCAGCACTCAAGCAGCCCCAGACCATGACACTCCCTCCACCATGCTTGACTGTAGGCAACACACTTGTCTTTGTACTCCTCACCTGGTTGCCGCCACACACACTTGACACCATCTGAACCAAATAAGTTTATCTTGGTCTCATCAGACCACAAGACATGGTTCCAGTAATCCATGTCCTTAGTCTGCTTGTCTTCAGCAAACTGTTTGCGGGCTTTCTTGTGCATCATCTTTAGAAGAGGATTCTTTGTGGTACGACAGCCTTGCTGACCAATTTGATGCAGTGTGCGGCGTATGGTCTGAGCACTGACAGGCTCTGCAGCAATGCTGGCAGCACTCTTACGTCTATTTCCTAAAGACAACCTCTGGATATGACGCTGAGCACGTGTACTCAACTGCTTTGGTCGACCATGATGAGGCCTGTTCTGAGTGGAACTTGTCCTGTTAAAATGCTGTATGGCCTTGGCCACCGTGCTGCAGCTCAGTTTCAGGGTCTTGGCAATCTTCTTATAGCCTAGGCCATCTTTATGTAGAGCAACAATCCTTTTTTTCAGATCCTCAGAGAGTTCTTTGCCATGAGGTGCCATATTGAACTTCCAGTGATCAGTATGAGAGAGTGAGCGCAATAACACCAAATTTAACACACCTGCTCCCCATTCACACCTGAGACCTTGTAACACTAACGAGTCACATGACTTCTGTTTTTCAAAATAATAAAGTTAATATAACACATTTTGCTCACTTTAGCTTTTTTTTTTTTTGCAAAAATTATACCAAATATTCCTGGCATAGTTCATGGAGAGACAGAAATGGAGTGGAGAGAAGCAACACCTTTGTTTTCTATTTTTTGCATCTTATTCATTTTCTCCTTTTCTTTTTTTTCACCAGTCTGCTTTAAACCTTATTTTAAAGAGTAACTCCACTTTTGTTGAAATATATATATATACAGTGGGTACGAAAAGTATTCAGACCCCCTTAAATTTTTCACTCTTTGTTATATTGCAGCCATTTGCTAAAATCATTTAAGTTCATTCTTCTTCCTCATGAATGTACACATAGCACCCCATACTGACAGAAAAACACAGAATTGTTGACATTGTTGCAGATTTATTAAAAAAGAAAAACTGAAATATCACATGGTCCTAAGTATTCAGACCCTTTGCTGTGACACTCATATAACTCAGGTGCTTTCCATTTCTTCTGATCATCCTTGAGATGGTTCTACACCTTCATTTGAGTCCAGCTGTGTTTGATTATACTGATTGGACTTGATTAGGAAAGCCACACACCTGTCTATATAAGACCTTCCAGATCACAATGCATGTCAGAGCAAATGAGAATCATGAGGTCAAAGGAACTGCCTGAAGAGCTCAGAGACAGAATTGTGGCAAGGCACAGATCTGGCCAAGGTTACAAAAAGATTTCTGCTGCACTTAAGGTTCCTAAGAGCACAGTGGCCTCCATAATCCTCAAATGTAAGACGTTTGGGACGACCAGAACCCTTCCTAGAGCTGGCCGTCCGGCCAAACTGAGCTATCGGAGGAGAAGAGCCTTGGTGAGAGAGGTAAAGAAGAACCCAAAGATCACTGTGGCTGAGCTCCAGAGATGCAGTCAGGAGATGGGAGAAAGTTGTAGAAAGTCAACCATCACTGCAGCCCTCCACCAGTCGGGGCTTTATGGCAGAGTGGCCCGACGGAAGCCTCTCCTCAGTGTAAGACACATGAAAGCCCGCATGGAGTTTGCTAAAAAAAACACCTGAAGGACTCCAAGATGGTGAGAAATAAGATTCTCTGGTCTGATGAGACCAAAATAGAACTTTTTGGCCTCAATTCTAAGCAGTATGTGTGGAGAAAACCAGGCACTGTTCATCACCTGTCCAATACAGTCCCAGCAGTGAAGCATGGTGGTGGCAGCATCATGCTGTGGGGGTGTTTTTCAGCTGCAGGGACAGGACGACTGGTTGCAATCGAGGGAAAGATGAATGCGGCCAAGTACAGGGATATCCTGGACAAAAACCTTCTCCAGAGTGCTCTGGACCTCAGACTGGGCAGAAGGTTTACCTTCCAACAAGACAATGACCCTAAGCACACAGCTAAAATAACGAAGGAGTGGCTTCACAACAACTCCGTGACTGTTCTTGAATGGCCCAGCCAGAGCCCTGACTTAAACCCAATTGAGCATCTCTGGAGAGACCTAAAAATGGCTGTCCACCAACGTTTACCATCCAACCTGACAGAACTGGAGAGGATCTGCAAGGAGGAATGGCAGAGGATCCCCAAATCCAGGTGTGAAAGACTTGTTGCATCTTTCCCAAAAAGACTCCTGGCTGTATTAGATCAAAAGGGGGCTTCTACTAAATACTGAGCAAAGGGTCTGAATACTTAGGACCATGTGATATTTCAGTTTTTCTTTTTTAATAAATCTGCAACAATGTCAACAATTCTGTGTTTTTCTGTCAGTATGGGGTGCTATGTGTACATTCATGAGGAAGAAGAATGAACTTAAATGATTTTAGCAAATGGCTGCAATATAACAAAGAGTGAAAAATTTAAGGGGGTCTGAATACTTTTCGTACCCACTGTATATATATATATATATATATATATATATATATACAGTACCTCACAAAAGTGAGTACACCCCTCACATTTTTGTAAATATTTTATTCTATCTTTTCATGTGACAACACTGAAGAAATGACACTTTGCTACAATGTAAAGTAGTGAGTGTACAGCTTGTATAACAGTGTAAATTTGCTGTCCCCTCAAAATAACAACACACAGCCATTAATGTCTAAACCGCTGGTAACAAAAGTTAGTACACCCCTAAGAGACAATGTCCAAAGTGTTAATATTTTGTGTGGCCGCCATTATTTTCCAGCACTGGAGTTCCCCAGTGCTTCACAGGTTGCCACTGGAGTCCTCTTCCACTCCTACATGACGACATCACGGAGCTGGTGGATGTTAGAGACCTTGCGCTCCTCCACCTTCGGATTTAGAATGCCCCACAGGCCATCTTTATGTAGAGCAACAATTCTTTTTTTCAGATCCTCAGAGAGTTCTTTACCATGAGGTGCCACGTTCAACCTTCAGTGACCAGTATGAGAGAGTGAGAGCAATAACACCAAATTTAACACGCCTGCTCCCCATTCACACCTGAGACCTTGTAACACTAATGAGTCACATGACACCGGGGAGGGAAAATGACTAATTGGGCCCAATTTGGACTATTGCACTTAGGGGTGTACTCACTTTTGTTGCCAGCGGTTTAGACAATAATGGCTGTGTGTTGAGTTATTTTGAGGGGACAGCAAATTTACACTGTTATACAAGCTGTACACTCACTACTTTACATTGTAGCAAAGTGTCATTTCTTCAGTGTTGTCACATGAAAAGATAGAATAAAATATTTACAAAAATGTGAGGGGTGTACTCACTTTTGTGAGATACTGTATATATACTAAATATATAATATATATTTTTATAAAACTTTTGACATATAGCTTTCTAACAAAGAACAAACATGTGGCCCTTATCAATAAGCCTCTCAATCCTTGTTTCCTGTAAATCTGCACTTTTGTAGGTTTTCGTTGGTGTATTGATTTTTTACTTAGCAGTGTTGCAGATTTTTTGTTCCTAATCATATAATATTGTTTTATTCTGCCTACAGTTTCAATTTCTGTGCCATTTTTATAACATTTAATACAGTAATCTATTTGAAACACCTGCTCTCAGCACGTGAAATTTTCTTTTTTTTTTTCTTTATACATGGCTAGTTGCCCGTATAATTTATGCTCATTGTCTGAAGGGGTCACACTTTACCAGAAAAAAGAATGTTTCACATAAAAATTGATGCCATGTTCATTCCATTAAATGGAGATGTTTTGGGTAATTTTAAAGAGCTAAAAGTAGTATATTGTAATATTAAAATAAAATTTGAGAGATGTAATTACACATAATCATACCATAAAATAATCAATATTGCATTACATTATTTCATAGTTCTCTAGTTATAGCAATTTTTTTTCCGTTGCGTGATGAATATTGATGAGCTGAACTGGTCGCTCGGCGTTTAGAGGTCTGCTAGAGGCGAAACGAAGGTGAAGTCCTTTTCTGCTACTGCTAGAGGGAGGGCGCAACCCCCCTCCTTAATTGTAAGGCAAATATCACCATATCAGACGCCAATATCTCAGCAGCTATTTCTTTAACCAAGATTAGACTGTCAGTAAATGCTGACAGCAGAATAAACGGGACTGAAAGAACAACATATTCACGTAGCGAACCTACTCAATTATACACAGTGAATGCATCGGAAATGACATTAACGTCAGTGAAGATAATTAACAACTGGCATGGAGAAAGCAGCGGTGGGAAGGAGAAATGAGAGGGACCCGGGGCCCAGCGTCTTCCAGTAAATCTCCAAGAAACTGCTGCAATTTTATTATCTTGTCCGATCACAGTTGTGGGAAAAGCACAAAGTCCATATTCCAGCTTTGTTTAAACATTTATCTGCTTTAATATTATTAGAGGCTGTCACTTGTGCCGTTTTATTTATGGCCACTTTGTTGTTGCCTTTCCGAGTTATCTCCATTTTGTCTCGGAGCTACTACTGTGACACGGATTCAATGACATTGTATTAAAAAAAGAAAACAAATAGAGTTTATGATACTTAAAGTGATACTAAAGTCTCGTTTTTTGTTTTTCTTTTCTTTAAAAATAACAAACATTTTATACTTACCTGCTCTGTGCAGTCGTTTTGCACAGAGCAGCCCCGATCCTCCTCTTCTCTGGTCCGTCGTTGGCACTCCTGGCCCCTCCCTCCTGTCGAGTGCCCCTGACAGCCAGCAGCTTGCTATTGGGGCACCCGAGCTGAGCCGCAGCTCCGTGTGTCCATTCAGGCGTGGAGCCGCAGTTCGGCTCCGCCCCCTCACTCTTCTAAATTGGCTGTTTGACTTTGTTTGACAGCAACGGGAGCCAATGCTGCGTCTCAGCCAATTAGGAGGGAGTAAGTATTTAGGGGGGCTGCTGCACATGGAAGATTTTGTATCTTAATGCATAGATTGCATTAACCACTTTAAGACCGGAAGGATTTGCCCCTTCCTGACCAGGCCCTATATTGCGATTCAGCATTGCGTTATTTTAACGGACAATTGCGCGGTCGTACGAAGCTGTACCTAAATAAAATTGACTTCCTTTTTTTCTCACAAATAGAGATTTCTTTTGGTGGTATTTGATCACCTCTGCGATTTTTATTTTTTGCGCTATAAACCAAAAAATGAGCGACAATTTTGAAAAAAAAGAAAAAACAATATTTTTCACATTCTGCTATATGACATTCTCAAAAATGTTTTTTAACATTTTAGGCCAATTTGTTTTCTGCTACCTACAAATTTTTGGTGAAAAAAAAATCGCAATAAGCGTATTTTGATTGGTTTGAGGAAAGGTTATCGCATCTACTAACTACAAGAAAGATTTATGTCATTTTTATTGTTTTATTGTTTTTTTTACTAGTAATGGCGGCGATCTGCGATTTTTTGCGTGACTTCGACATTGCGGCGGACAGATCGGACCCCTCACTGATATTTTTGACACTTTTGGGGGGACCAGTGACACTAATACAGTAATCAGAGCTAAAAATATTCACTGTTACTGTAATAATGACACTGGCAGGGTAGGGGTTAACAGTATAGATGATCAAGGGGTTAAATGTGACCCTAGGGGAGTGATTTTAACTGTGGGGGGGTGAGGCTTCTGAAATGACCATAGAGACATGTGATCCTATATAGAAGGGTCACATGGGCTCTATGACCCTTGCAGGGAGAAGAACGGTCAGCTGTGTTTACAACAGCCGACCGTCCTTCTCTCTCAGCGGGGAGCGATCACGGGTGTCAGGCGGCAATCGAAGCCGCCTGACCCGTGCATCGGCTTCCCTGCTGCCGAGTGGGGGCGGGAGCGCGCCGCCGGCCACGTGGCTCGGCCCCTAGCTTCCAGCGCGCGACCGACGTTGCCCTATGCCGATTTGCGCAGGAGAGCCACCCTGCCGCAGTAAAAAGGCGGTGGGTGGTCGGGAAGTGGTTAAAGAAGAACTATGGGCAAAACTTTCAAACTCTATTAAATTCTATGGGACACGAACATGAAAAATCAAAAGTCCTCATTTTAAAGGCTTATAAATAGTGATGAGCCGAACACCCCCCTGTTTGGTTCACGCCAGAACACCGCAAACAGAGCAAAAGTTTGTTCGAACAAACGAACTCCATTTTTTTTTTTCATTTTGGATAGAGTAAGGGGGGGGGGGGGGTTAAATAACCCTGGTCAGATTTTTTTCCGCCATCTCGTTTCATTGCGAAGATTTCCCTTGATTGCTCGAGTAAGTATTTAGGGGGGCTGCTGCACATGGAAGATTCTGTATCCTAAGGATTTTCCCCCTTAATGACCAGGCCCTATTTTACAATTCGGCACTGCGTTACTTTAACGGACAATTGCGCGGTCGTGCGTGGGGGGGGATATAACCCTGGTCAGATTTTTTTTCGCAATCTCGTTTGATTGCGGAGATTTCCCTTCACTTCCTGTCCCAGAGCACCAGAACTAGTGTCCCCATTGGAAGATTTCCCCTCTATTACTTTTCTGGGGGCTACCCAAAATTTGGGATTTTCTTTTACTTTCACTTTCAATGATAATGATAAACAGGACAAATAGAGAGAGGGGGAATCTCCCGATTGGGTGCACAGACAGCGATAAAAAAATGACAGGTGTTCTAATACCTCTCCACTCTATCCAAAACTAAAAAAAGAAAAAGTTTTGTCTTTAGTTATACTTTAGGATAAAAAATACCTTCTGACTTTACAACCACTTTAAGATGGAACTAAACTTGACAAGCTGAAAACGCTATTTCATTCATTTTTAGCATGCAAAGCAAACTTCTTCATCCATCCATGGCTCCATGCTTTACTTTGTTGAGAAATCACTTTGAAAAACATCCCCTTAGCATTTCTAGCTTCAGCAAACTTGAGTAAGGGTAGATGATTCATGTAGCATTTACATCCTGGAATCTATTTGCCCTTAGCTCAGGCATGCAGGCAGGAGGGCGTGCTTAGCTCTGAAAACCCCTCCTCCTGGATGAAGGAAAAAAAAATGTTTATGAAGATTCCTGGGATATATGACATCATTTTGGCCTAGGCCAGAAACCAGGAAGTGACTGAAGAATTGTAAGAGAAAACAAGTTAAAACAAATAAATACAATATAGCTTCCTAGAAGGAGATTTGATTGTGTTGAGGTAAGTATAGAGAATATTCATGGTACCTACATCCCGATAGAATTGACAATATCAAACAGGACTAATGCCTCGTACACACGCAACGATTATCGGCTGACCGATCGGCCGTCTTTTGTCCAGTGTTGTTGTGTTGGTTGGAATGTGCCTAGACTGCACACAAATTTTCTCGGCCAACAAAAACCAACTTCAGAAGTGATGTCATGTGATGGTTTACTTTCCGTGTGTTTTTTCTTCTCTGAGCATGCCCAGTCTTGCTCATCAGTTTTTTGTCTGACGAAATCTGTACTGACTGATGGAAAATCGGCCGTTGTGTTGACGGCCAACAAAAATTTTATAGCCTGCACACCAGATTTTTTTCGGCCGAAAAGTCGGAGTCATCATACTAACAAGCCGAAAATCGGCCGATCGGACGTTGGCCGAAAATTCCCGGCCAATAATCGATGCGTGTGTACGGGGCTTAAGACTGGGATGCCATTAAACTTCATGTGTGTGTGCAGGCAGTCCCAATACTATTGACAAAATAGTGTATATTTAAAGGTTTTAGTCATGTCTCCCCTTTTTTCCGCCAGACTGTACATATTAAGTTCCTGAAGGCTTACCTGATATGATTTGTCCCTCAGAGCTTTCACCATTTTTGTTGTCTGTCTCTGGACTTGTTCTATCTGATCAATATCTTTCTGTATGTGAGGTCTCCAGAACTGGACACAGTATTCTAAATGAGGTCTCACTAAATCTATATAAGGGAATCAGGATCATAGGAGTCAAGGGATTCTTGGGCTTTTGAGCAATGTTCTCCTGCGCTGTTTGACAAATGGCCAATCAAATCTGGTGAGTGAGTTATTCCGGCGGCGTGCATCCTGAAGGGTGTGAAGCACAGGCACTTTACCACATTGAAGACCTGCTATCACATTTCTCACAAGATGCTTGTTTGCACACTGCATGGTTAATGGACTTATAATGTTTTTTATTATATACTAGATTGATTTTGCACGATTTATTTCTTTTTTCACTGTATAGTTTGTTGGAGGAACTAATGATGTATCGATTTGATACACCTTTATTGATTTGCACAGCATTTTTGTTATGAATTATTTTGATTTTTTAACGTATTGTTTTGATTTAATGCACTCCTTTTGGTTGTATGCACTATGGTCTGAATTATTAGTTTTTATATATTTAACTTTGAGTAGCACTGTATGTTGTATATAAAGGTTTTTTTTCACATCATTAAGATATTTATAAAGCAGCTCGGGTTGAGGGGTTTAGGGAGGGCACAGAAATGTATGTATTTGCTAGTGGGAATCTAGCCCAGTGGTTCCCAACCGTGAAGAGAAAGACAGGCGCCACTGTAGTTAGCCAGAAAAGTTTATTGCACAATATACATAATAACTTACACATAGGTAAGCTTCAGTCCGTATAGCAGCGTCTCCAGCGCACAATCCGGCCGTCCACCGGCCCGGAGGTGATGTCACAGGAAGCTGGTCAAAGAACTTGGTTACACCGGAAGCCGCAAGTGGAACGCAGGCTCCCGGAAATGACGCAACGCGTTTCGGAGCATGCGCACTCGGCTCCTTCCTCAAGCGTAAGTGACTGCCACCTGGTGCCAGGTAAAGTAAATTAAAAGTATTAAAGTATTTTTACAGTATTTTTACAATTCTTAGAATCTTGTCTTTTGTCTTTTAGCTATCCGGCACATTTATGTGCTTATATATTTTTATAATGTACTATGGATCATGGAAAATGAATTCCTTTTGGGAGTACATGATCCTCGGAGCCTATGGTTTCCCTTATTTATAAGGTAAGCCCTTTTTTCCTTTGTACCTAGGTACAGAGAGACATATGTCAAGGTGTTCTATAGGGTTGAGGTCAGGACTCTGTGCAGGCCAGTCAAGTTCCTCCACTCCAAACTCACTCATCCATGTCTTTATGGACCTTGCTTTGTGCACTGGTGCGCAGTCATGTAGAACAGGAAGGGGTCATCCCCAAACTGTTCCCACAAAGCTGGGAGCATGAAATTGTCCAAAATGTCTTGGTATGCTGATGCCTTCCCTTCACTGGAACTAAGGGGCCAAGCCCAACCCCTGTAATACAACCCCACACCATAATCCCCCTCCACCAAATGATTTGGACCAGTGCACAAAGCAAGGTCCATAAAGACATGGATGAGTGAGTTTGGGGTGGAGAACTTGACTGGCCTGCACAGAGTCCTGACCTCAACCCAAACTCTGCATAGTGCATTGGAAGCCTTTATTGGCTGAAGCAATGAAGGCTTTGCCCAATCAGGGCACATAACACTATCAGAGCCATGATTGGACACAGTCACTATAACTCTCTCTCTAGTCATGGCTCATTGCTCATAGTCTCACCCCACACGAGGTCGGTGCGCCCTTCCCTTGTTGTTGTTTTTCAGTATATTTGGATACCCTTGGTCCTGAGGGGGCAGCAAGACCCTAGGTGGTAATAACAAAGACCACACAAGACCACTTACCTTCCCACATACCACTTGAGAGCAGGAGAGATACTGTTTTGGATTACCTCGGCCCAGATACCTATTTTGCTACCAACAGAGATTTCTTGATTTTCCCAGAAGGGCCTAATGCCTGCAACCTTAATGGGACCCCAATTACTATGGTGTTATCCTCCATGGATTCTAAAACGGCTATGCAGCTTGCGGCTGAAGACTTGTATACATCTACAATACCTTTAATACCCACTATGAATTTTTTAGCAGTCTGTGCACAGTTAATCAAAAACCTAGCAAAGGTTCTAAGTGCACTGTAGTGCATTCTAGCACTAATCCAGCTACCGTACCTCTACCCATAAGTGGATTAGTCTATGTGATTCAGATTAAGAACCTTCACAGTCTTCTCCTGAAGGCCCTATTTTTTAGCAAGTCCCATATGACACAACTTTACAAGTAACTACTAATCTCCTGATAGATGCAGTGCATTCTACTCTGCAATTAACAGAAGCAACGGTGGTTTTAGCCATTGGTACTTATAGGGCTATGGCTACAAAGACCTTTCCATTACATTCTGTTTTCATTTAAGAGGACTGGAAACAACCTGTGAAGTCCTGGCTCCCTGCTGACAATATGGAAGAGATTTTTCCCTTTTCAAAGGATTTTATTGACACATGGTCTCTGCCCACAGCAAAATCTCCAGTCATCTGCCTTAACAAATAGAACACCAAACAGGTTCATGAAGTTCTTACCTTTAATAATTTCACTGATTCTATTTGAGGGTGTAAGGTTGAGTTATCTGGCATAACTGTCTGTGCCTTATTGTGTGTCTTCATGTCAGTGTGTATTCACACTTTAAAAAGAAACAACTCCAACTTGATGTCAGACTCCTAACCTGGAGTTTTTGGAACAAAAGTCTAAGGCCCATGCACACAGGACGTTTTTGCAGCTGCTGTTAGCAGCGTCAGATGTTTTTTTTTTTTTTGCAGCTGCCAAACGCCCATCCATGTTATTCTATGGCCTCATGCACACATAGAGCTTTTAGGAGCTCCAAGTGGCATAGGCGTTTTTGAGCTGCAAAAAAAACCCAGGACCAGTGCGTTCTGGAGCTGCAGCGTCAAGCTGTAAAAACGTCTGACGCTGCTAAAGGCTGAATAACGTTGCTATAACGTTGCTTAACGTGTCATCTGTGACATAAGGGGGCGGGACCCCGGATGACGTCACCGGGAGGACACGCCCGTAATGGCTATATAATAAGCTGCAGAGACAGGAGACCGGCATAATCACCGGGGACAGCGTCGGAGGAGGACCGGAGGAAGAAGAAGACCAGAGGAGGCAAAAGAGCAGAAGAGCGGAGGGCAGAAGAGCGGAGGGGAGAAGACCAGAAGAGCGGAGAGGAGAAGACCGGATAAAGATTTTTAATAAACACTTCCTTTTATGGGGTGAATGGGTAGGGGTACAATGTACCCCATACCCATTCACATATGGAGGGGGTCTGGGATATGGGGGGCCCCCTTGTTAAAGGGGGCTTCCAGATTCTGATGAGCCCCCTGCCCGCAGACCCCCGCGATCACCGGCAGGGTTGTGGGGATGAGGCCCTTGTCCTCATCAACATGGGGGCAAGGTGCTTTGGGGTGGGGGGTGCAGAGCCCCCCCTGCCCCAAAGCACCCACACCCCCCCCATGTTGAGGTTGTGTGGCCTGGTATGGTCCAGGGGGGGGGGGCGCTTACTCGTCCCCTCCCCTTTCCTGGCCTGCCGGGCTGCATGCTTGGATAAGGGTTTGGTATGGATTTTGAAGGGGACCCCACGCCGTTTTTTCAGCGTGGGGCTACCCTCAAATTCCATACCAGACCCGAAGAGCCTGGTTTGGAACCTGGGGGGGGACCTCCACGCCGTTTTTTTCCCCATTTTGCCGTAAGGTTCCCCCTCAAGATTCTCACAGTGCAAGTCGCACCGCAAGTCAGGTCATCCCTTGCAGTGCGCCTTCCATTCTAATCAATAGGCTCCCATAGGGAACCATTGATTTTTGAAAGGAGGCAGAAAATACGCTGCTAAAAGCGACGTGGCTAAATGTGCAATAACATCAATGGAAAAAGCTACTAAAAGCACGTTTTTACAGCTGCTTTTTCCTGGCGTTAGAAGTGGCTCTGCAGCTCGTTTTTTCTGACGCCCTGTGTGCATGAGGCCTAAAGCATTGCATTTCAGCTTCGATGGTCTTTAACAAGTAACTAAGCTTGTCTCTGGCATGGACCTCAAGTCAGTTCACATTTGTAGGGCACAGGGGTTTTGTCCATGGAACGCTGAGAATACCTTAAGAAGCATTTCATTTACTTTCCTTTTAAGGATAAATTCCTTTGTGGCTCTGTCCTTGACCAAGTCATTCCAGATACTGCTGGTGGTTGGAGTGTGCAAATTCCTCAGTATAGGTATCCCGATTAGCTCTATTCTAAAGTTTAGATCTAAGGTCCTTCTTTCACTTCCTGTTCTGCTATTCTTACACATGAGGTTTTTTTTTTTTTTTACAAAATTGATTGGGTATTTTTCTGCACCTGGACATGTGGGATTTCTTTCCATTACTGGATTGTACACCTTGACCAGTTTAACCTTCTTCAAGCCCTGTCTCTCTCTGTGGAAATGTTGTGCCTTCCTTCTTAGGTGGGAAAGACATTCCTCTTCTCACTTACCAGTGGTAATCCTTGTTACACCCATTGTATAGACCAGGGATATGCAAACTGGTGGCCCTCCAGCTGTTGCAAAACTACAAGTTCCATCATGCCTCTGCCTCTGGGTGTCATGCTTGTGGCTGTCAGAATCTTGCTATGCCTCATGATACTTCTGCAACAACTGAAGGGCCACAGTTTGCATATCCCTGGTATAGACCTTTGTGTCCTCCTTGGTGCCTCTTGTTCTTTTCTCTTGTCCCTGATAACCTGAAGAGAGGGTAATCAATTTCCAGTCAGACATATAAAAAAATTCTGTATTAGCCAAGAACTACCAAAACAGTGACGGTAAGAAATACAACATATGCCTTGCGTATAGACTTAAACGGGGAGCAGGATAGAGTAAGTGGAAGGAAAAAAGAGATAGGAAAAGAGGAGACACAGGAGAAGGGGAGGGAGGAGAAGAAGGGCTGGAAGGGAGGGGATAGAGAGGGAGAGAAGGAGCCCATGGTCCAATCTCACCCTACCCAAAAATGGGCATCCAACAAAAGGGAAAAAAAAACTAAAAGAAAAGAGTCCGTCGGTCCGAGCCTATCTTAGATTGTTACACTCACAAAGGTTCGCCCAGGGTTCCCAGATTGACTCGAACTTTGCCTTGGAGTCATTCAAGATACTGTACAACTTTTCCTGGGTATTTTACATTTCGCAGCAAGGAAGGAGACCGTAGGTTGTTTCCAATGTATAGCGATTGTAATTTTAGCTCCTAGAAATATATATGAAATGAGAGTCTGGGTGTGCCTAGGGACCTTGGGGAGACGATGGCCCAGAAGGGCATATATAGGTGATTGCTCAATCGCAACCCCGTAACGCGTCGCACTGTACGGAACATTTGATTACAAAAATTACGGATTTTGGGGCATTCCCAAAAAACATGTAAGTGGCTACCCAGAAGGTCGCAGCCCCTGAAGCAGACCGGGGAAGAGTTAGGGAAAATTGTTGCCAAGCGAGAGAGTACCATGTACCATCACATCAGAACTTTAACATTAGTCTCCATGAGGCCCACATTGTGGATCCCGCAAAAGGCTCTTGCGGCATAGGAATGCCAAACATCCAGGTCCCAGTCTGCAGTCAGGTCCTGTTCCCATCTTATCATGTATGAGGTTTTATCCTCAGGAGCAATCCATGAGGCATAAATGAGGGATATCCCTCCCTTGATATCTTGAATTCTGGAGCCCCATTGCTCTCAACTCTTACTTTTTAAGGTTTTTTTTTGTGGTCAGTATACATTCTGTGTACAGAACAGCTCCAGGTAGCCATATTGCATTTCATTTTCAGAAAATCACAGCGGCTGCAGATTGAAAAGGAAAGGTCATTTTTAATAACATTCAATTACAATATGATTTGAGTTGCAATTGTATACGCTATATTGTTTTTTCTTTCTTTGCTGATTTTTTCCCCATGAAAGTGAAGATACCTTTTAACTGTAAAAACTCCTTGTAAACATACTGACCTCACTCAGAGTTGGAAGGTGGTTGCATTCTCTCCTTCTTTACACACAGGTGAACACATGCTTTGCAGAGAAAGGGAAAAGAAATCCTTCTTGCACTTCTTTGCTGGGCCATTTGATTTATGGACTTCTCCTGGCAGAATATCCGTAATGATCTTTTTCCTGGAGAGCATCCGATAATGTACTTCATGAACTATGGAAAGGATAATTGTAGTAGCATCTTGCATTTTTCAACGATGGGCTTTGTTTATGCAGTAAGAACAAAGAGAAAAACATTTATTTTCTTGGTACTCCAGATATACAATAAACATCTCAGAGGCGTAACTAGAACCTTCAGGGCCCCTGTGCAAGAAACCATGAAGGGCTCCCCCGGACCCCTGGCCGGGACCCTTCCCTTCAAGCCTGGGGCTCTTCCCACTGATCCTGGGGCACTTTACTCTCGTTGCGGGGCCCTTTATTATGGTCCAGCAGTGGGACCCTAATACATGTTCTGCAGTGGGCCCCCTTCCTGCCATCTTGGGGCCTCCCCACGGTGGTTGAATGCCAGGGCCCGGTCACAAGTGTGACCTTTGCCATCCTGGAAGTTCACCCACTGGTGTCAGTAGCTTTTATTCTTTCATATTTTAATTGTATTATTTTTTATCATTTTATTTTATTTTTTTACAATGTCACTGACTATGACTCTGTCCTTTGAGTAAAGGAAGGAGCTGGTAAATTACATATTTACCGACCCCTTCCTGGTTCTCTATTATGACACATTCCCTGCAGCAGCCAGTAGGAGAGGGGAGGGAGCACAGTGGGGAGGGGGGGGCAGAACAGTGGGGGCGGGGGACCGGGGGAGTACACAGGGGCCCAGAGACAGCAGAACACAAGTGAACTGGATAGCAGGAGTGGCGGGGCAGCATAGAGAGGAACCAATCTCCTTCATTGCAGCTACAGGAGGAAAAAGGAGGACAGGGATTTCTCTACATGCTGCCTCCGCTGCCCCTCCTATCCAGGTGTACAGGGGAGCCGCACAGACCCCCCGGAGCATGGGGCCTGGTTGCAATTGCAACCCCTGTAGTTACGCCCCTCATACATCTGACGCTGTCATAATCTGCATCCCTTTCTTCTTGTGCACTATTTCTTAGAAATGCCCCTAATGATCTTTATATTCAACTTAGCTCATTGATAGTGAATATACCTTATCGTTTTGCCATGGCTGTTTATTGAAGGGACCGAAGGTGCCCAAAGGCGTGAGATGATCATCTTTAATTCCAGCCGCTTATGGGGCGGCACCATGGTGTAGTGGTTAGCACTTTCACCTAGCAGTAAAAAGGGTCAACTGGTTCATCCCAACCATGGCACTACCTGCCTGGAGTTTGCATGTTCTCCCTGTGCCTGCATGGGGTTCCTCCGGGTACTTCAGCTTCCTCCCAAACTCCAAAGACATGCTGGTAGGTAATTGGCTCCTGTCTAAGTTGACCCTAATATGTGTATGTATGAATGTGAGTTAGGGGCCTTAGATTGTAAGCTCCTTGATGGCAGAGACTGATGTAAATGTACATAGTTAGTGAGGATGAAAAAAGACACCAGTCCGTCCAGTTCAACCTATGATGTGTGTGTTTGCTGTTAACCATTCATTCTATACCCCTGTATGTTGTGGCCTTTAATCACTTGCTGACCGCTCCACGCAGATTTACTGCGGCAGGGCAGCATGTAGATCTACGTGATCATGTGCATGCGGCACGCGGCGCCGAGGCCCGCTCCTGCTGTGATTAGACACAGCGGGAGTCAAGTAGCGGCACCCTCCTGCGATCGTCAGAGAAACTGACAGAAGACCCGCCTGCTTATGTAAGCAAAACAGGCGAGTCTTCTGTCAGACAGGCAGGGAGAGATCAGAAGTTTCAGCTAAGCTACAACCCCGATCTCTCTGTGCCTGTCACAGAGCCCTTCCCCCACCCCTACAGTCAGTAAGTACCAACAGGCATACATTAACCCCTTTGATCACCCCCCCCAGTGTTAACCCCTTCCCTGCCAGTGTGATTTATACACTAACAGTGCATAATATTTAGTACTGATTACTGTATTAATGTCACAGGTCCCCAAAAAGTGTCAAAAATGTCAGTTAGAGGCCCGATCTGTCCGCCGCAATGTCGCAGTCCCACTAAAAATTACTGATCGCCTCCATTACTAATAAAAACAAAATAAGTAAATAAAAAGTCCAAAAATCGATCCCGTTGTTTGTAAAAACTTTTGCGCAAACCAATTAAAATACGCTTTTTTTTTTACCAAAAATATGTAGCAGAATACAAATTGGCCTAAACTAATACAAAAAAATTAATTTTTTAAATTTTTTTATTGGCAATGTTTTATAGCGCAAAATCTAAAAACCACAGAGGTGATCAAATACCACCAAAAGAAAGCACTATTTGTGTGAAGAAAAGAACATCAATTGTATCTGGGTACAGCGTTGCAGGACCGCACAATTTTTCGTTAAAGTAACGCAGTGCCGAAACGCAAAAAATGGCCTGGTCATTAGGGGTAAAACCTTCCGGAGGTGAAGTGGTTATGGTTTTTCGAAACTATCGATGCTCCCTGCTGATACCACTGCCTGTGGAAGAGAATTCCACATTCTTACCGCTCTGACAGTAAAGAACCCCTTTACGCAGTTTAAGGTTAAACCGCTTTTCTTCTAGTTTTAGTGAGTGGCCGCGTGTGTTATTGAATTCCCTTTCTCTGCATATGTAAAGCGCTGCGTAAATTGGCGGCTCTATATAAGTACTTGAAATAAATAAATGGTCAAATCAGGAAATAGTCATATGCCTTAGCCCCTTCAGCTCCAGAAGGATAACCCCCCTCCTAAATTTGCAATACGGCACTGTGCTACTTTAACTGACAATTGCGTGATCGTGTGATGCTTTGCTAGACGAAAAAAATATATTTTAACTTGTTTAGATTCGTTTATCTTGTTATTTAGTTTCATTAAATTTGGTTGATTCGTTCAATTTGTATTCGAAAGTCATATTCGGAATTCATCTTTAAAATTTGTAGTCTTTTTCAAATTTTCTTCAAATTTACTGATTTTTTTCGCTTCAAAACGTTTGACTCAATAAATTTAGACTCTGTTGAATCGAAAATTTCAGTTTTTTTTTCGATTTGAATGCAGCAAAGTGAACGAACAAAAGAAAAATCTTCATCAAATGATTACAATGACTCTTTAAATTTGGCTTAACAAAAACAGCATTATTTTGAAATGGTATTTTAACAACACACATGGTCTTTGATTTCAGAAATATATTTTCAATTCAAATGGAATTCCATGTAAAGTTCGATTCGAATTTCAATTTGAATTTTGGAAATTTGGACAAATTTGGTTTAGTTTTTCGTAGCAATTGGTAAACTTCATTTATATTTTAATTTGGATATTCGGACATAACCAAAATACGAAAAATGTGTTTAAATATTTATACAGAATGAAACAAAGCGCACATATGTACTCTGTACCCAAATAAACTTGATGTCCTTTTTCTCCCACAAATAGAGCTTTCTTTTGGTGGCATTTGATCACCTCTTTTTTTTTTTTTTTTTGCGCTTTAAACAAAAAAAGACAGACGATTTAAAACAAAACAAAAAAAAAAAAAAAACAATATTTCTTACTTTCTGCTATAAAACATATCCAATAAAAAAAATTTAAAAAATCTAATTTCTTCATCAATTTAATTGTTATGTATGTATAAATGTATTTAGCTACGTTTTTGGGGAAAAAAATCCTAATAAGCGTATATTGATGATTGGTTTGCGCAAAAGTTATCGCGCCTACAAACTAAGGGATAGATTTATGGAATTTTAATTTTTTCCCTATGATTGGTGGTGATCAGTGACTTAAAGTGGGACTGTGACATTGCGGTGGACAAATCAGACAGTAAGGGATTTTTTTTTACTAAAGCTAGAGAGGTAAAAATGTGTCATAATTCTGCAGAAAAACCAATCAGCTTCTATCCTCAGCTTGTACAATTAGGCTCCATGTACACGGGATGCTGGAAATGGCCGTTTAGGAGCAGTTGGGCGTTTTTTTCAGAAGCCCCTGAACCCATCTACATTTTATCTTATCTGTCCATGTACACCAGGTCGTTTACAGTCATTTGCAGGCAGTTGCGTTCAGGGACTGTTTTTAGAACGCAATTATTTGCGTTCGAAGTGTGTTTCCCGGCGTTTCAAACGCACAAACGCGTCCGAACGCGTCTGAACGCGTCCGAACGCGATGACCCGCGTTTAGCGTTCGCGTTTTTCCATTTTAAAGGGGAATCATTTTTTTGACCTCTAGGAACGCTTCTAAACGCAAACGCTGCTAAACGCGCGTACAAACGCGACCGAACGGACGTTTCAAACGTCCAAAAAATTCCAGCATTCAAAGGGACTTTTAACAACGTCCCGTGTACATGGAGCCTTAAGCTTTAGCAATAAAACCTGGAAGCCGATTGGTTTCTCTGCAGAATTGTGATTAATATTTCCCTCTCTAGCTTTAGTAAACAAACCCCTAAGTGACACTTTTTGGGGATCAGCGACACCAATACAGTGATCAGTGCTAATAATATGCACTGTCACAGTACTAATGACACTGGCAGGGGAGGGGTAACATCAGGGGCGATCAAAGGTTTAAATGTGTTTAAATGTGAGCATTAAAGGGCCCCGGGCAATGCAGTGCACTGGGGCCCCGCCTACGCAATCATCCACGTGAATTAAAAGGCAAATTATCGATAAGGCAATATTTATTGGTATAGCAGTGCCAGGCTAATGACAGCTTCCAAGTTCGGCGGCTGGTTCCGGTGCACTCACACACACGGATGGGAGTCAGACTTGACTGTCCTGTGTGCGCTTGTTCCTGTGGAGGCGGACAGGCATTCCTGCAGTTGTTGGCTCCCCCTCCATGACCCAAGTAGACTGATAGCAGGCGCTTGCCACCTGCTAAGTTTAGCGGCGGGATGCACTTGGGAATCGGGACTAATGTTTGGCTGGGGCTGGGCAGGTGGGGCCCCCCCAGGCAAGTTGGGCCCCCAGGCAACTGCTCAGTGTGCCCATTCTGTAAGATGGCCCTGCTAGGGAGTGATTGCTAACTGTGGGGGGTGCTTTTACTGTGAGAAGGCAGGGATCTGTGTTCCTGCTTAGCAGAAACACAGGATCTCTACCTCCTCCCCTTCTCACAGAATGGGGTTCTGCCAGCTTCTTCCAGGCAGCAAGGTGGGGCGGGGGTTGTACTGCGATGTAATGGAGGGTGGGGGACTCCTCACTTCTGATGGCGGGGGGGCATTTGACATCTGATGTAATGGGGGGGGGGGGTTGCTCTGGATATCTAGTCTTACAGATACAACCCGCTCTTTGAGGGCAACCATAATGCTGATGTATTCTGCAATGAAATTGAGTTTGACTCTCTTGTGGTAGAGGTTCATACACAGTTCAATCTGCGCAGAATCCCCTTGGCAATCTGATGTCAAGAGTAAACTTGATAGATTTTCCCAGCTGATTGCTAATTTGCTAATTTTTTTAAACTGAAACCATAGATGTGTGCTTAGCACTATAAACATGCACACGTAGCTAAAATGATTGTGCATGTTTATGCCATGAGTATTCCAGAGTAGTATTGTGTCAACTGCAATCTCATAGAATATCTATGGAGGCTTTAGGAGAACATTACATTGCGGCCAAAGCTGGAAACTTTTTCCGTCTTCTCCGTTATCTGTTATTCTCCGAACAATGTGAGTAATGGAACTGCAATGAAGATATACATATGTTTTTTTCTTCACACAGTTCAAACAGGTCATTTTAATCTACAAAATTGCTACAGTGCGATCCTATCCAGAATTTATTATGCAACTGACATTTTTCTAAGAGAATCTGCATTGCAGAATGTCCTGGGCTCTATGTGAGCATTCCGACCAATAATTCACCGGAGCAGGCGGCGATAACAAAAGGATGTTTATGGAATAATTAATCAGGGGGCCACAATGATAATATTTAAAATAAAATTGTAATTATTACCAAAAAAAAACAGAACAATGAGAAGCGTAGCTATGGAAATCCCAGATGACTAATATAATATACAGTTATATTGAAAAGCCTAACAATTCCAGAATGACTGTTGTAATTTCATAATGGATTATTAACAAAAGATAATGAGGAACATTTATCAAAGAGGGAATTAGCCAGTTTGACTACATTTCTGCTATGTCATCAGCGGATTTTCGGCGATTTACGAATATTTACTTTGCTAGCGTTATGTTTGAGAACATTTGGCAAGTCGGACCTGACCACCAACTCCTATGGGATTGGTGGTTCTGCTATCACCTATAATTGGTAGTACCGCTTGCCTCATAAATTGGGTGAAGCTATCTTCTTGCTGCAGTGGCGGCATTATCGGTCACGCTCTTTGAAAGCTGGTGTTTCTGTTATATTCCTAGATTGATCCCCAATCAGATATGTGTGCGTAAATATGGTGTCAAAAAAATCCCCTGTTATTTAAAGCGGAGTTCCACCCTGGGAACGTTTTTTTTAATAAAAATACCCCCGGGACAGTCAGGGCTAGTGCATTCCACATTGGATAGCCTCTGATCTGTCCCGGGTTGCACTTACCTTTTAGAAGAAATACTTACCTTGAAAATGTATTGTCTAGCGCTGCCATCTCAGGTGTGGGCAGCTTGAAGCCAGCGCGACCCTCTTCTACATCCTCTTCCGTCTTCTTTGGGTCCCACGATGCACTGAACCGGCCCCGCCGTCACTTCCGGTGCCGCAGCGTCATCCCTGCACAGCTTCTGGGCATGCCCAGAAGCTGTTTAGCAAGGTATGACGGCGCCTGCACCGGAACTGACGCCAGGGCCGGTGCAGGCGCATTGATTCCTGGGAGCGATGACGTTCAGCTCCCAGGAATCATTGCAAGCCAGGAAGTGACGAATCGCTGTGGCCGCCGAGGAGAGAAAGAGGAAGTAAGGTAAGTATATTTTCTTCTAAACCAGGTAAGTAAAAAAAAAAAAAATTGTGATTATCCATTTGTTTTTCAGGTGACCCGGAGCGAGAAGATGGAGGTAAGTGTAAATTTAGGGTGGAACTCCACTTTAACTACTTCTGGACCAGAAGGTTTTGCCCCTTAATGACCAAGCCATTTTTTTGGGGGATTCGGCACTGCGTTATTTTAACTGACAATTGCGCGGTCATGCGACGCTGTACCCTTATAAAATTGATGTCCTTTATTCCCACAAATAGAGCTTTCTTTCGGTGGTATTTAATCACCTCTGCAATTTTTATTCACTGCGTTATATACAAAAACTGAACAACAATTTAAAAAAAAAAAACTATTTTTTTCACTTTCTGCTATATACCATTCCCCAAAAAAAAATTAAAAATTGAAAAACAAAGTTTTTCATACTTTTAGGCCAATTTGTATTGTACTACATATTTTTGGTAAGAAAAATCCCAAAAAGAGTATTTTGATTGGTTTTCACAAGTTATCGTGTCTACAAACTAGGGGAAAGATTTATGTCATTTTTATTTTTTATTTTTTTTTAATATTAATGGCAGCAATCTGCGATTTTAGAGGTGTCATGGCTTCTCACCTAAAATTATCTTTCTGATCTACACTATCTTGTTTGTTCTATCCTAAGCTTTAGGGCTCAAAATGGAAAACCACTTGCACACTACACACGGTTGCGGGGCTGCTGTAGCCCTGCCCCTGTTCACTTGAATGGGCCATGTACAGCAGTGGTATCCTGTGTACAGCACTGAGGGTTTGTACTTGTTTAGGGTGGTCCGAGGGGTAGTAAAACCCCTACTCAACTGCAACTTACCTGCCTGCTTTACGGTCCCATTTCCCATAGATGCCAGCGTAAAAAAGTTAGCAGGACCTAAGATTAGCTTTTAACCTCAGCTGGTGGCTTCTCTGCAACTAATCATGAGTTGCTCAGTTTCAGTTGTCTCAGTTTTTAATCTCTTTACTTTCAAATACCTGTTTGATTTTGCTTATCCAAAAGAGAAGCCTGCAAGAATTTGGCCATATTGCTAAAAATTTGAGAATTTCACAGCCTTCTATAAGGGTGTTCATTTTTGGTTTGCTTTAAAACCACCCTGTCATCAATCATTTTATGTTAATTCCATCATGTGATCGCAGGTGCAATGAAAGGCCCCATGCAGAACTTTCCTCCTTAGGCTGGCCATAAACTATACAATTTTCTTACAATTTTCTGTACAATTTTCTAGAAATCTACCTTCAACTATGTAGTACAAAGGCCTGCCTAATTGGATACAAGTGAAAATGTTGTTTAGCTTTGACCTCATATTATGTGGTTTGTGGTAAATATAACAGAAAATTGTACAAGAAAATTGAACATGTATGGCCAGCCTAAGTTTCCTCCTCCTACTTTCCACTAAGTGCCGGTTCACACTGATGCGATCACAGAGATCGCTTGTAATTCGGAGCGCACTGCTCCTAAAATTACATGCGATGTCTGTGCGGTGCAAATTGAGCCATACAGTTTGTATGGCTGAATTCGCACCGCAATTGCAGTGGACACACACAGGACCCTTTTTTTGGTCCGCAGCAGAATTGGATCGCCTGGTGGTTCACACCAGTGAGATCCGATTCTGTGCGAACTGTCAGATCGCACTGCGATATGCGATCTGAGCTGGGGGTGTCGTTAACTTTGAATTGACACCCCCAGCGTATCGCATATGGCAGTGTCAACTGCCTGTGCTGCGGATGCGATGCGGGAACACGCAGATATATTTGCAGTGTTCCCGCATCCCATCAGTGTGAACCGGCAATGAGTGACACAAATCGCTCGGTAATAGGTCCACAAAAGTCCTTTAAAGGACTGGTATAGGTGTGCTATTGTTTGGTGTGCAGTATACAGGGGTGTAATACACTTATAATATACTTTCTAATATAGAAAGCATATTATAATGTATTTGGGTACTGCAGAAATTTTGCCTCTTTCGTTGCGTTAACTCTGCTACACACAGTGACAAAAGTTACTAGAAAATATTTTTCATAACTGGAGTGATAAACCAGTGGCCCCCCAAAAGGACAAATTGAAGCGGGGTGTTATATACCTTCTTCCACATAAACTGCACTTCTCTAGAGACTTTTGTCACAGGGTCATTTAAAAAATGACAGGCAGAGGAAGAGGCAGGCCCTTCCGCAGGGGTGGTAGGGGTAGGGCAGAAGCACCAGGCCGGAGCCAAAGTGGGAAGTTTCAGAAGGTGCGTTCGATTACGTCAAAGGACGCACCAGACTTGGTTGAGTGGCTCACTCAGCCTTCCTCTTCTGCACCCTCCTCATCCTCTCTATCTGCACCCTCTTCACTCTCTGCTGTGTGCACCCCCAAAGACACCACCACCAACACCACCACCACATACCCTCCACTTGAGTCACAGGAATTATTTTCTGATCCATCACAAGACATTTACGATGTGCAGCCATTCTTGGCATGGGATCAGGAAGAGGAGGTAGCAACAGCCGCCACTCAGCACTCTGAGGACAGTGTAGGTCAGTGATTGCAGCGCTGCTTAAATAAATATAAATATATACTGTGCTAATATCCCAATAGTAAAATTAATCAATGGCAAATGTAAAATATAAAAAATATAAATTGTCATAAAACTCAAAAAATCAAGAATGAAAAATATATATATCAATAAATGTCCATAATCAAGTCCATCAGAAAAAATACAGATAAAGTGCTTCAGTGCTTAATCCGTGCTTGGAGAGGGGTTTCCCCCTCGTTGTTATCTACTTACCACAATGTGGTTTTAAACAGGCATGTATTGCTGATCACATAGCATAGCGCTCTCTGATGTTGCTGGTAAGATCCTTGCTGGTGCTTGGTACTCCCGAGTTTCCTCATAAAAGAAAAGAGCTATCCATAGTGAGGATCGTTTAAACAATTTTATTTAAGATAAACAGGGATGTACTCACAAACATAACGAAAATACACGCATGTAGAACACGGCACGGTGGTTCGCTGCTCCCGCAGCGTGCGTTCCACCGGCCGGATGTGACGTGGCAATCCGCTCGGCCAATCGCTAGACGCGTTTTGCTGTCAATCACAGCATCATCTATAGCACGAATACAAGCACCTTATTCACTTATACTATTTTTACCACAAGCGCAAGGTTTTATCGTTTTACACTCTGAGGACAGTACCCAGATAGCCGAAGGAGGTTGCCTACTCCGAGATTCCTAATGTTAGTGGTGGGGAAGGTGACGTCGATGATGCAGAGGCAAAATTTCTGCAGTACCCAAATACACTATTATGAAAGTATATTGTTATATAACACCCCTCTTCAATTTTCGTTTTGGGGGGCCACTGGTCTATCACTCCAGTTATAATACTTTTTTCTAATTGCGTTTGTCACTCTTTGTAGTTATAGTATCGCTGCAGAACCGCTCACCAGTCACAATGCTGCACAATACAAATCCACTATAATAGGCTTTCTATATTCATCCAGCATTGCGACTTCCTCATCTTCCTGCTCCTGCTCCTCGATGGCTTGATCAATGACACGACGCAATGCATGCTCCAGAAAGAAGGCGTAAGGTATGATGTCTTTGATGGCACCCTGGCTGCGACTGACCAGTTTGGTGATCTCATCAAATTTTCACAGAAGTCTGCATGCGTCATGCATTAGCAGCCCCTGGCGCGGTGAAAAAACCCAAGCTCCCCAGAACCCGTCCTGCCGCAGAGTTCGTACAGGTAGTCGTTAACTGCACGTTTCTGCTGGAGCAGCCTATCAAGCACATACAAGGTTGAGTTCCATTGCGTCGGGCAGTCACAAATAAGACGTCTGATGGGCAGGTTGTGTCGCCGATGAATGTCAGGCGAGCCATGGCTGTGTAAGATCTCCTGAAATGGGCTGAGATTTTCCTGGCCTGCCGCAAGACATCCTGGACCCCAGGGTATTTGACAACGAATCGCTGCACGATCAAGTTCAGGACGTGTGCCATGCATGGCACGTGTGTAATTTTGCCCCATTTCAGCGCGCTCAGCAGATTGGCACCATTGTCGCACACCACTTTACCAACTGTCAAATTGAGCGGTGTTAGCCACTGATCTGCCTGTGAACGCAAAGCTGAAAGGAGTGCAGAACCAGTGTGGCTCTTGGCTTCCAGGCACAACAGATGCAGCACAGCATGGCAATGTCTCATCTGGCATGCCGAATAGGTTCTGGGGACCTTGGGTGGCTCAGCGAAAGAGACGGTAGCAACGGAAAAGGAGGAGTCAGCCGAGGAGGAGAGGGGGATGGAGTAGGAGGAGGAGAAGAAGAGGCAGGCCTGCATGCAATAAGTGGCGGTAAAACCAAATCTACATGGGTGCCACGGGTTACATGCTTGATGTGGTCAGCTGTATCTTGGCACCTACACTGTGGCCATACAGCTCTGAGATGCTCTTCTACTAGAAATATTTCCTTCCTGGGACCTTCCATAGTGGTGTTCCAATGGCCACACATTTTCGAAAGGCCTCTGAGTCCACCAGTTTATATGGCAGTAGTTGGCGGGCTATCAGTTCCGACAAGCCAGCGGTCAACCGTTGGGCAAGAGGGTTATCCGTCGTCATTATTTATTTACGCTCGAACATTTGGGCCACGGAAGTCTGCCTTTTTCTAGAAAAATGTGAGGACGGCATGATGGAAGGTGGAGTGGAGGAAAAATGTGAGGAGAGAGGAGAAGGAGAAGGAAAAGGAGAAGAGGCTGGACGGTGAGAGCCTGGAGTGTGGCTTTGTGGGTTCTAAAGGCGTTGCTTCCACCGGGCTCAGTGATGGGAGTCGAGGTGCCTTCTTAGGCCCCTTTCACACAGGCGGACTGTTCAGATCCACCTGTCCGTTTTTTTGGCGGATCTGAACGGTCCCCCCATGCATGTCTATGGGGCAGCGGAGACATGTCTGCTGACATCCGATCCGTCAAATCTGGATGGATGGAAACCCTATTTCCCATCCATCCAGCGGATTGTCCCTAGGTGAGTGTTGGGCTTACTGCGACTTATGCGTTGACGGCAAAGGCTCTAGAATCAGGGAACGCATAGACCGACAGGTGTCTGACTACATCGGGTTATCGGCCGATGTGGACGCTCTGAGAAGTGATGAACCCCTGGACTACTGGGTGGGCAGGCTTGACCTCTGGCCAGAGCTTGCACAATTTGCAATGGAATTGTTGGCTTGCCCCTCATCCAGTGTCCTGTCTGAAAGGACGTTCAGCGCAGCAGGGGTGATCGTGACCGATGAGCTCACTCGCCTAGCTCACAACAGTGTTGACTACCTCATATTTCTAAAAACGAATGAGGCATGGATCTTGGAGGAATTCCACACATGTGACCAGTAGATCATGTTTGATTCAAATTCCTCATGACAGGCCACAAATATCCGCCACCACCCATAACAATTCATGGTCCCTTTCTTATTTAAATACAGCAGCATAAAAGGCCTTTTATGTACGTTGAATGCCTAATTGCTACAGTCTGTCCCAGCTCCACACAGCAACCTCTCCCTACATTGACTTTTGTGGACCTATTAGCTAGCGACTTGTGTCACTATACAGTCTGTCCCTGCTCCACACAGCAACCTCCAGCCACAGAATACAACGCCTGTGAGCTAATTTTTGGGGCCTGTACTGGCCGACACTTACTTCTGTATCCTGTGAATGCCTAAAATACCTCCAGCCTCAGAATACAAAGTTCTCTGCTGTTAGGTGAACGCCTGTTGGCTAATTTTGGGGGCCTGTACTGGCCGACACTTCTTTATTCTGTAAATGCCTAATTTTTCAGACTGGCATTGAAAATCAAAAGGTCTGTAAACGTTCCTCTAAATTGTGGAACTGATGGGACCCATTTTACAGACGTGTGAATGGACCCTATATGTATTTAACAGGTATTTACTGGCTGCTGTCAGTTCTGGCTGATTTCGAAAAAAAAAAAAATTTTATGGCAACTTTTTCAATAGCAATACTTCTGGTATGACAGTGTCCATGTTGTGGGACTATGTGTGCACAGCTAGTATTTTGTGGCTGCAAATATGACCTGGAGGTTTTTAATGTTCGCCTGCCATTAAAGTGAATGGGGTCTGCCGCGAACTTGCGGTTCATGAACATTTGAGAACGTTTGCGGATCGCATTCGCGAACCGCCCCGTCCAATGTTCGTCCACCACTCACGGGCATGCTGTCTGGTAGCCACTCTCTACTTTTCTTTCTTTCCCAGTGAACTATGTATATGGGAGACTTGGCATTCCTCTTTCGGTATATTACCGTTTTAATTTGACAGCCCATTTTTTTTCTATATGAGGACTCCCTCTGGTAGGTACCCCTACTTAATGACTATGATACTCTATATAGAAATGTGTATTCTTTGAATATATCTTTATCTGTATAACACTAAAAGCAAATTTACCCATATACAGTGGGTACGGAAAGTATTCAGACCCCCTTAAATTTTTCACTCTTTGTTATATTGCAGCCATTTGCTAAAATCATTTAAGTTCATTCTTCTTCCTCGTGAATGTACACATAGCACCCCATACTGACAGAAAAACACAGAATTGTTGACATTGTTGCAGATTTATTAAAAAAGAAAAACTGAAATATCACATGGTCCTAAGTATTCAGACCCTTTGCTGTGACACTCATATATTTAACTCAGGTGCTTTCCATTTCTTCTGATCATCCTTGAGATGGTTCTACACCTTCATTTGAGTCCAGCTGTGTTTGATTATACTGATTGGACTTGATTAGGAAAGCCACACACCTGTCTATATAAGACCTTCCAGATCACAATGCATGTCAGAGCAAATGAGAATCATGAGGTCAAAGGAACTGCCTGAAGAGCTCAGAGACAGAATTGTGGCAAGGCACAGATCTGGCCAAGGTTACAAAAAGATTTCTGCTGCACTTAAGGTTCCTAAGAGCACAGTGGCCTCCATAATCCTCAAATGGAAGACGTTTGGGACGACCAGAACCCTTCCTAGAGCTGGCCGTCCGGCCAAACTGAGCTATCGGGGGAGAAGAGCCTTGGTGAGAGAGGTAAAGAAGAACCCAAAGATCACTGTGGCTGAGCTCCAGAGATGCAGTCAGGAGATGGGAGAAAGTTGTACAAAGTCAACCATCACTGCAGCTCTCCACCAGTCGGGGCTTTATGGCAGAGTGGCCCGACGGAAGCCTCTCCTCAGTGTAAGACACATGAAAGCCCGCATGGAGTTTGCTAAAAAAAACACCTGAAGGACTCCAAGATGGTGAGAAATAAGATTCTCTGGTCTGATGAGACCAAAATAGAACTTTTTGGCTTTAATTCTAAGCGGTATGTGTGGAGAAAACCAGGCACTGCTCATCACCTGTCCAATACAGTCCCAACAGTGAAGCATGGTGGTGGCAGCATCATGCTGTGGGGGTGTTTTTCAGCTGCAGGGACAGGACGACTGGTTGCAATCAAGGGAAAGATGAATGCGGCCAAGTACAGGGATATCCTGGACAAAAACCTTCTCCAGAGTGCTCTGGACCTCAGACTGGGCCGAAGGTTTACCTTCCAACAAGACAATGACCCTAAGCACACAGCTAAAATAACGAAGGAGTGGCTTCACAACAACTCCATGACTGTTCTTGAATGGCCCAGCCAGAGCCCTGACTTAAACCCAATTGAGCATCTCTGGAGAGACCTAAAAATGGCTGTCCACCAACGTTTACCATCCAACCTGACAGAACTGGAGAGGATCTGCAAGGAGGAATGGCAGAGGATCCCCAAATCCAGGTGTGAAAGACTTGTTGCATCTTTCCCAAAAAGACTCCTGGCTGTATTAGATCAAAAGGGGGCTTCTACTAAATACTGAGCAAAGGGTCTGAATACTTAGGACCATGTGATATTTCAGTTTTTCTTTTTTAATAAATCTGCAACAATGTCAACAATTCTGTGTTTTTCTGTCAGTATGGGGTGCTATGTGTACATTCATGAGGAAGAAGAATGAACTTAAGTGATTTTAGCAAATGGCTGCAATATAACAAAGAGTGAAAAATTTAAGGGGGTCTGAATACTTTCCGTACCCACTGTAGGCACAATTAGTGTATTGAACTCTGGTTGACCCCTGAAGAAGGGTATCATACCCGAAACGCGTAGGGTCCTGTCCGGTTCTCTTCACCAGCTGTACCTAGGAGTCTTCTGTACTGAAAATGGTCTGTTTTTGCATGCAATTTTAATTCTGATGTATATCCAGTCATTTTTGTTTGGAATATGCATTTGTGTATAATTAGTATTTTTGATCTTTCTGTGTATAAATAAAAATTGAATTTTATACTTTTTTCAGTGTTTTAGTGGCATTCACAGTCCCAAACAATTGGGGGTACCCTTTTTGTATCATGCTTTGTATATTGGTTGTATTTGAGCTTTACATTCCATTCTCAATAGATATTGTATCGTGTTAAGAGAGGAATATGAAGTTTTGTATACAGGAATAAATATGATAATATGTTAAAAAAAATTATATGTTAAAAAAAAAAAAAAAAAACAATACACAATTTGACAGTACAATTTATTTTAAATATTTCTAAAATGATAGGCTATTGCCTTGTTCCCCATAAAAAAGGAAAATTATAAATTCTGCCATCTGCATCAAGAGGGAAGATGATACGGACAATTACAATTGTAAATAATGTGCGTATATTTTATCAGATTCTTCTACTGCTCCTCCTTTACCAGAACAATTTTTAATTTAATCATCCTTCCACAGGATCCCGCTGTGCTGTTTGCTGTTACTACAGCTCACAGTACTCCTCTCTCCTGCAATACACCGTATGATCATCACTCTAGTTGGACTAATTTAATTTATGATCAATATTTTGTAAAGCCCAACTCCAGGCAAAAAGCTAAAGCTGGAATACATATATGTGAAATTAATTTTCTCTGATTCTAGCATCACTGAACCACTGCAGTGCAGGAAAAAGACTGTAGGCTACCTTGGCACTCCATCTGTGGTGAGACTACAAATCCCATCATGCCTATGGGAGTCCTGAATGTGGCTGTCAGAGTCTTACAATGTGAATACTGAGGTTGCCTAACCCCGCTCTATTATTTCCTAGTTTAGCTTTTCAGCTCTCTGTATCCAGGGGCTGACTGGCATCTTTTTGCCCAGGATGCAATTACAAACCAGAGGCCCATGGTGCAGCAACTCGGCCTCCCTCCCACTCTCCCTCTTCCTCGTCGCCTCCTGACCCCCATTCCAGGCTGAAGACCTGCTCCAGGTACTTTCTACTCACCAGCCGAATCCAGGTTCCCAACATGGCCAGCGGGAAGCAATTGGGGGCAGCTGGGACAGCTCAGTTGGGGGCTGCCTGGGGAAAGAGAGTCTCCAGTAAGGCATAGAACCCGGCCTCTGCTCAGACATAGTTTACACCATTCATGCTGGGGGAGAGACCTGTGCTCTGTCCTTGTCTTAATTCCACACTCAGTAGATCAGCAGTGGGGACTTTTTAGTTCTTTTCACCAGGAATCCTTTAGGCATGTCTGTGGCAGAAACGGTGCAGCCTTTTTACAGGGCGTCAGAGTGGCCGGGGGGCAATTTGTCCCCCTGCCTCCTGGCCCAGTCCTCCCCTGTCTGTATCACTTTCCTTCTCATAGTAAATCAGCATTATGATGATACAGGTTTGTGTGAGACAAGCAGGTCATGCTATTGGTCTCCATCCCTGGTTGGAGACGCCTTGCTTACAGCTTGGTGCCTCATACAAAGTCCCACCGTGCAATTTTCGTGCGTTTTTGGTGGATGCAGTTTTGATTTGACCTTAGTGTTTTCCCGTATACAGGGATGGAGACCAATAGCATGACCTGCTTGTCTCACACAAAGTCCCAAATAGGAAATTAGGGATTTCAAAGGCATTGTGCTTTATAGGCCATGCCCCATACATAAAATCCCTTCCTATCTTTATACTGCATCCACCAAGGGGATGGAGGTGTAATGCTTTTCAGCTGGTCTCTTCCAGTTTGTACCATCGTTATAACCTAATTATTTGAGTCTTTGAGACAACAGCCAGTCATGGATGAGGATGGGTTGGGGGAGGTTTGGCTGTCTCCCTCTCACCTGTTCCCCCATCCATCCATTAGCGGCCATGTGCCTCCAGTGTGAGGACACTAAATTAGGAGTGTTAGGACTGCAGATTTAACAGGGTGCCGTGAAGTGGCTCTGCAGCTTTCACATGCGTTTGCAAATGTGTGTCAACTAAACCCCTGTTCTTTGTACCAAGAGACAGGTTTATTTGGTTGGTGACAGACTGGAGGGTGAGTACATCAGACTGGGGGCTGGCTGACTTTCATGCACCTCTTACAATCCTTCAACCTCACTTTTTTTTCTTGTTAAAGGGATGGAGACGCCGGGCAACACCAGCTTGGGTCTCACTTAAAGTCTCACCTAGTCCAATATGTTTCATCAGCAGTATATAGCAGTCCTGTGACTTCTATCAGTTTCTGGTTAAAACTTTTAGGAGGAGTTTTCATTCATGACTGTCCCATGAGGCTTCATGACCCCTGACCCCCTGTCTAGACAGTGCTGATTGGCCCTGTGCTGATCACATGATCCTAAAAAAAAAACTCTCTAGCATTACGCAGCAATCTGAGCATGTGCAGAGTGCCTCCAAGGCTCTGTTCTATCGGGAGATGGATTGGGGACAGTGGAAAAAGTGGAGGATCAATGAAGACAGGATCAAACCCCTTAGGTTTCACAGTGAGTATAACAAGCATGCTTTACTGAATATACAGACTGATTTACTGTTGTGGGTTTAGTAACACTTTATACGACAAGGGGGAATAAGGGTAATGGGACTTTAAATGAAGTGAGGTACTATCTCAAATAACCAAATAGAATAAAAATTGTCTCAAAATATTCCCCCTTGTCGTATACAATATTAGGGATGGAGGTTTGTTGCTACAATAAAGTGATGCCTCAGATTATCTATTTATCATATTTAGTAACGCATTAATTGCAATTTATAGTAATTGGGTTAATTTACTAAAGAAGAAGATACTGTATAACTTTTCACAAAGTTTAATAAATTGGGTGAAGTTGTGTTCATTTTGAATTCCAAATTATTTTTAAGGGGAATTAAAAAAAAAAAAAAGCTGGTTTTATTTCATATCCTATATTTCATATTTTATTGTTTAAAAGTGAGAATTCAGCAATAGCAGCTTGTTCATTTTCTCAGGACAGAGAATGTATAGAGATTTTGTGTATTTTCTTTTATTATGGTCAAATTAATGCAATTACAATTTTTTTTTATTAATAATAAAAATAATAACAATAATAACAATCACAATACGTTATTGTCATTGTATAAAAAACATTAAATTAAATTTCCATTTGCATTGCCTGCATGGAGCATTAAATAATCAACCCAGTTACACAATAAGATAAAATTATATCCACAATATTAATAATTAAAATGTAAAAAGTTAATATGCTATATGCTAATATGTACATTTTCTTTTTTTCATTTAAACTTTAAATATCAAATATGAATATTTTGCGTTCTCATTTTCAGCCAACAGTTTAAGCAATAGGCTAATTTACATGTTCACTAATCTTTCCTTATCTGCTTAGGCTGTTTATAGAACTAAATAGCTCAAGCTGGAATTTATAAACAGAACTTAAAGTAACATTTAAGCACCTTTTTTTTTCTTTAAAATAACAAAATTGTTATACTTACCTGCTCTGTGCAATCCTTTTGAACACAGCAGCCCCAGTCCTCTTCTTTTGGGGTCCCCCGAGGTGGACAAGGTGGCATGGGAGCTAGCAGTGTCCCCAAAGGAAGCGGCTTCCTATAGGGGCACTTGTGCAGGCCTGCTCCCAAGTCACCTTGTCTGCGTCCATTGATAAAGACACTGAAGCTTGACCCCGCCCTCTTCTCCCTTGTTACAGAATTTGATTGACAGCAGAGGCAGCCAATGGCTCCCGCTACTATCTACTTGTCCAGTGAGAAGGGAGTTGGGAGAGCAGCTGCTCTCATGCACAGCGCTGGATCAGGCTTAGGTAAGTATAATAGGGGGCTGGGGGTACACATGCAGCACAGAAGGTAATAAGGTAAAAAATCCTAAGGCTTTAGAACCACTTTAATGAGTCATAGGAGTGTCTGCTGTCATTCACCCCCTTCACTTCTGTGCCTGCCTGTTAAGAAACCTTATTCAATCAGAGAGAAAAAGTGATTATATTATTTTATGCTCCCTCTTTAGCAAGCCCACAGTTATCAGTGAATCCTATGTTTAAGGGATCTAGTAAGTGTTTAATACACTCCAATGCAATGTTGCCAATCTATGCTACCTCCATGCCATTCTATGCTACCTCTATGCCAATCTATGCTACCTCTGGTCCTTAAGAGGGCAAATGCTTCCTGTCCAGAAGGGGTTAAAAGCATATACACTTACAAAAAGGGGAACTGGGACTGCGACATTGCAGCGGACAGATCGGACCCCTAACTGACATTTTTGACACTTTTGGGGGGACCAGTGACATTAATACAGTAATCAGTGCTAAAAATATGCACTGTTACTGTAAAAATGACACTGGCAGGGAAGGGGTTAACTGTATTGACGATCAAGGGGTTAAATGTGTCCCTAGGGGCGTGATTCTAACTGTCAGGGGGCGTGGCTTGTGAAGTAATCACAGAGACATGCGATCCTATATAGCAGGATCACATAGCTCTGTGATCACTTCAGGGAGAATGACAGGCGGCTGTGTTTACATCAGCCGTCCGTCCTTCTCTCTCAGCTGCGGGAGATCGCGAGTGGCCGGTGGCCATCGAAGCCGCCGGTCACACACACTGGCTCCCCAGCTGAAAAGCTTGCGGTGCACGCTCGCCCCCTAGAGTCTCCTGAGCGAGCGACGTTATATTACGTCACTTTGCCCAGGAGCGGCTGTAAAACTGCGGTAGGTGGTCATCTAGCAGTCTCTTCACACACACCCCCCCCCCCCCGCCCAGCAATACAAGGCTCGTTTACATTACAGAAGGAATGATTTACAAAAGGAAAATATGTTGTTCACTTTGCAAGGGAATTTTCTCCAGAGCTTAGTGAAAATAGGAAAGCTCTCCTGATTTCCATCATCCAATCATGTGCAAGGAATATGCTGTTTTTTTTCCTTGCATGTGATTGGGTATTCTTTGCTAAGTCAAATTTCACCACATTCACCAAGCTCTTCCTTTGCAATATGAACAGCCTATTTGGTTTTAGTAATGTCTTAATTTAGGTGTAGGAGAATGCAGGGTCTCAGAGTTATTTAGTGCTCTGTTTTTTTGTGTTGTGTGACTGTTATACCTACAAGAGAAGAGCGACAATAAAAATTAACAAAGATTTTGGAACTGGGGTATGAACCAGTAACACAAAGGAAGAGCATTACAGTAGTGGTCCTAATCTACATAAAGCAGAACTTAAAGGAGAAGAAGGGCTAAAGCACTTTTGGTCCTATTTCTCCTATGGATCACAGAAGTGCACTTCGTACTGCACTCCTGTGACCTGTTTTAACTCAGCCTGACATCACTCAGCCGGTTCAGGCCCTGAAAAGATCCCAACTTTATAGTCGGTATTCACTCAGATGCCTGGACCAGCAACTGGCTCAGCTTCTTTGCCAGCCTCTGGAAGACTGAGCCAGCAGCTCCCACCCCCTCCACAGCCCAGCGCTCCAGTGAGTGCTGGAGGGGCAGAGCAGAGAGTCAGATACTAACAGCTACCAGCACTCTGAAGACTGAATACCAAGACTGATACTGAGTGATCAGTGGTCTTTGATTGCTCAATTATTGGTATAGAGCCATTGGCTCCCGCTACTGTCAATTACAGCCAGTAAGCCAATCAGGAGGTGGAGGGGGCAGGGCCAAGCTGCAGCTCCGTGTGTGAATGAACACATAGAGCAGCGGCTAAGCTCCGGTGCCCCCATAGCAAGCTGCTTACTGTGGGAGCACCCAACAGGAAGGAGGAGTCAGGGGGGCCAGCATGGGACCCAAGAAGAGGAGAATCTGAGCAACTCTGAGCAAAGCCACTACACAGAGCAGCTAAGTATAACATGTTTATTATTTTAATGGAAAAAAAATGTAATCTTTACCATCACTTTAATGTAGCATCTACTTCCTGGAGTCCATTTGCCCTTAGCTCAGGCATGCAGGAAGGAGCTTCTGCTTAGCTGAGAAAGCCCCTCCTCCCAATGAAAGAAAAAAAATCCCCACAAAGACTCCTGGGATGTATGACGATATTTTGGCCTAGGCCAAAAACCAGGAAGCAGCTAAAGAAATGTAAAAAACAAGTTTAAAACACATAACTATAATATACCTTCCTATTTATTTACTAATGCTAACAGCATAAGTATTAGAAATAGTTAATGTTGATTACGATAGTAACATCCCGCTCCCTTTTTGTGCATAGGTTTTTACATGTCTACCTTTTTGAAACTTTGTCCATGTTTTGTGTCAACAAAGACTGGTAAACCAGCCAGCATTGTTCTACTTATTAAAAAAAAGTACACCCCAGTAAACCATTATTTTATCATGAGTTTCAGGTTTTGCTGTGCCTCTAGTCTGCTGAGCTCCACCTTAGGTATAATTTGTGTAAAATAGGGTAATATCTAGTGAAGGAAAGCCGGAAGCTACCTGATCTATTTTCTTGCTACATGAGATAACTTCGAGTTGAGTCAGTCAAGACAACTTAGGGATCCCCATGTACCACAAAGTGATGACTGCACAAACATAGAGACCAAAGAACTTTCTGTTCAGTGAAGAAAAGATAACGTACAACCAAAGTGCGTACTTTGTTTCAATTAAAAGAAGCAAAGACTTACAAAGATAAAGGAATGGGAAGAATGAGAGCCCCGCACTGATTTGTTCAGTCCATTGTGAGGTCCTTTATTCAATTCAATGTAAGAAATAAAAATCTGTTTTGTTTCAGGGGCCCACAAATTCTCTTTCAGTAGGGCTGGCAAATGGAAACTAATGAAGTACATGTGTGAATCAAAGATGTAGCTTAGGACTCTAAAAAAAAAAAAATGGGCCCCTACAGATCTGGACTAGGGATGATCGAACTTTTCAAAAGTTCGGTTCGGCCAGAACATCCGAACTTCCCGAAAGTTCGGTCCGGATTTCAGAACCCCATTGAAATCAATGGGACCCGAACTTCGGTAATCAAAAAAACACCATTTTGAAGCCCTAAACCCCAATAAATGCCCCTAAAAAGTGCCTAGGGTTCTGGGTCATACCCCATCACACAAAAAAAAAGTTCTTAAAAAGTGTAATTTTTGATAGAGAGCCAATTATTGAAAAAATTAAAAAAAAAAAAAAAAAATAAAATAAAAAATTCTTTGGATTTAGTATCTGGGGGGTCTAAAAGGTGTACCTGTGAAGTTTCAGCTCTGTAGCATGTCCAGAACCATAAAAAAAAAAAAAGATTGTTTGTATTAGGTCACTTATAGAACAGGTTAGTGTCTTCTCGCTTTTCACGCCTTGCCGGTTTAGTAGCAAGCGGTTTTTTGGGCATTTTTTGGGGTCTTTTCAGGCAGGCAAAACATCTGAACTTGTGTATAGTGGTATATATACCACTATACACAAGTTCAGATGTTTTGCCTGCCTCCAAAGAACCCAAAAAAATGCCCAAAAAAACGCCTGCTACTTAACCAGCAATGTGTGAAAAGCGAGAAGCCACTAACCTGTTCTATAACTGACCTAATACAAACAATCTTTTTTTTTTTTTTTATGGTTCTGGACGTGCTACAGAGCTGAAACTTCACAGGTACACCTTTTAGACCCCCCAGACACAAAATCACACAGAAAAAGTTCTTAAAAATTGTCATTTTTGATAGAGAGCCAATTATTGAAAAAAAAAAAAAAAATGTCTTTGCATTTAGTATCTGGGGGGGGGGGGGGGGGGTCTAAAAAGTTTACCTGTGAAGTTTCAGCTCTGTAGCATGTCCAGAACCATAAAAAAAAAGATCGTTTGTATTTTGTCACTTATAGAACAGGTTAGTGGCTTCTCGCTTTTCACACCTTGGCGGTATAGTAGCAAGCGTTTTTTTGGGCATTTTTTGGGTTCTTTGGAGGCAGGAAAAACATCTGAACTTGTGTATAGTGGTATATATACCACTATACAAAGTATATTTGCCTACCTCCAAAGAACCCCAAAAAATGCCCCAAAAAACGCTAGCGTCAAAAAAAAAAAAACGCCCAGGTGTGTTGTTGCAGGCATTTTTTGGGGGTTTTTGGAGGCAGGAAAAACATCTGAACTTGTGTTTTGTGGTATATATACACACATACTTATATGTATTTTACACTTAGACATATATAGGTGTTATAGGAGCTTAACCATATTAGTGTAAATGATTTCATTAGCGCAAGCATATATTTCTGCTACTATCACACATATATATGTCTAGGTGTGTATATACATATAAGTATGTGTGTATATATACCACTATACACAAGTTCAGATGTTTTGCCTGCCTCCAAAGAACCCCAAAAAATGCCTGCAACAACACACCTGGGCGTTTTTTTTTTTTTTGACGCTAGCGTTTTTTTGGGCATTTTTTTGGGTTCAGTTGCGGAACCCATGAGGTATTGTAAAACTCTGACATTACAGACATGACTAGGCATGATGGAAATTGTACTTCCTGAACAACTGGGGGGGCCATCGTTTGAAGACCCCTGTTCTAGGGGATATCTGAACACTGCAACTTCAAATACCGGTTTGGACCTTCATCATCATTCGTCTTCTTGGCTTAACTTGGATTTATGGTATTAACTTACAGTATGCATTGCCTCCCAAGCGGAGGGATTTGTTCCTTTGCATTTGAGTTCTATTTTGTTTTGTTATACCTTACCAAATGGATAGAAAAGGTAAACCTGCTTCCATGTATTTTTCATACAAACTAACAATAGTACAAACTTTATTTTATTTAAACAATATAGTTGGAACCTGTTTAGAACCTTCATCCCAAGTACTGCCACAGGTCAAAATACAGGGAAAAAAATCAAATAAAAGGGACACATTACCTCACACTGTTATACATTTTAATTGATGATTTATTTTCTGTCTACAGTTCTCCTTCAAAGAATACCTGTAACTTCAAATACCACTCTGGACTTTCATCATCAATCATTCATCTTCTTGGCTTGATTTGGATTTATGGAACTAACCTAGAGTATCCATTGCCTCTCAAGCATGGGGATTTGTTTCTTTGCAGTTGAGTTCCATTTTGTTCTGTTATACCTTACCAAATGGATAAAAGTCTGGTTTTGATGCTCCCCATGGTGATAACTACTGTACGTCACCTTTGCTTTTTGTGTGCTGTTTGCTCTTGAACTTTGATAAAAACATTGTGAAAAAAAGCCTACAAATGTACAGATAGAGCCAATGTGTTTCAGGGGAATAGCCCCCCCTTCTTCAGAGCTGACATATAAACATAAAGGTATACAGTCGATAGCTACAATAGGTATAATAGGTATAAATAACTAAAATTGAAGTAGGTATAGATAAAACTGTATATATACATAATTAGAAAACAAAGGAGGAAGAATAAATATATCCCTTTATACCTTTATGTTTATATTTCAGCCCTGAAGAAGGGGAAGGCAATTACCCCAAAACATGTTGGCTCTATCTACGTTTTAGACTTTTAATAATTGATTGTATCTTTCCATCAAGAGTTGCATAATTTCAGACACTGGGCGCTCCTCCTTCCTCATTCAAGTAGTGTCTATGCTGAAACAACATTGTACCAGTAAGGTAGGAGCCCAAACCTCCAAAGGTGGACTAGTACCATTATTCACCCGTGGAACTGCCTAATAATTACCAGCATATGGCCATATAGTGCTCGCTTGTTTATTATGTATTCGGTCTGACCAGACTACCGAGGTTGAGCAACCCACCCCACCCCCCACACACACCTGTACTCCATCAGTGTCCACTATCAAGTGGATATAGGAGGAGTCCCCTGTAGTGCATTTGCACATCTTTCCCAGCAAGGAGTGTTGTCTCCAAGGGTTAGAAAGGCTGGATTCATCTCTTTTTCATGGATAGTGTAGGATCCACTGATAATGGGGTACTTTGACGTAGTGGTGGGCTTGAGCACTATATGGCCATATGGTGGGACCAAATCCCCATTTTTATTTATGGATTGTCTTCAAATTTGGTAATTTCTTTTGCATGTGTGCGCTATTCTTTTTTAATATACATGTCTTTTGGTTCATAGCTGCACCAGCTTTAGAAATACATGGGTATGCTCCCCCAAATTTTTTGCTTGTTTATTATGTATTCGGTCTGACCAGACTACCGAGGTTGAGCAACCCACCCCACCCCCCACACACACCTGTACTCCATCAGTGTCCACTATCAAGTGGATATAGGAGGAGTCCCCTGTAGTGCATTTGCACATCTTTCCCAGCAAGGAGTGTTGTCTCCAAGGGTTAGAAAGGCTGGATTCATCTCTTTTTCATGGATAGTGTAGGACCCACTGATAATGGGGTACTTTGACGTAGTGGTGGGCTTGAGCACTATATGGCCATATGGTGGGACCAAATCCCCATTTTTATTTATGGATTGTCTTCAAATTTGGTAATTTCTTTTGCATGTGTGCGCTATTCTTTTTTAATATTCAAGAGTGGTGTGCTGGAAGCACCTGAAAAATGTGAGTAGATTTCTTCTGCATTTTAATAAAGAGGAGTTGTTTTATGGTATAAGCACTATTGGAGTTTTTCCCTTTACACATGCACGCTCTCTGATGAGACTGACATGCTATGAGGCAGCGGCAATGAGGAGGAAGAACAAGGAGATCTAGATCAGTGGTTCTCAAATCCGGTCCTCGGGACCCACCAACAGGCCAGGTTTGCAAGATAACTAAATTACATCACAGGTGATCTCATTTGCTGCTCAGTGATTGTGGTATTCTAGTCTGCATCCCCCAAGGTAATACTTAAAATCTGGCCTGTTAGTGGGTCCGAGGACCGGAATTGAGAACCACTGATCTAGATAACTCATATCCTAGCCCTGAAGAGGCAAAAAAGCGTAATTTGACCAAACTTAATTGTGAGGTCACACATAGTAAGGTGAGAATACACCCAAAAGGGGGGAGCAAGAGTGTGGTGATACACTTACATCATTATTGAGTACTTCAAGCAGCAGATGGATTAAAAATCACAGTGATGATTGGTGGATGGCAATACGACAACAGTTAACAGACGTCTCACTATATGGACTTTACTTATATCAGATTAATATTTAATTAAGTTGCTTACTGAATTTTTTGTGCACAGTAGTTGCATGAATTCATCTATGGTTGTCTATTCTATGGTTGGAATGGTATCTATGGTATTCTATGGTAATGGTAATGGTATTCTATGGTAATCTATGGATGGAATTCATTATGGTTGTTAACACATGTGTGTAATGATACGCTGAATTCATTTTGTAGAATTTTTTTAGTCACTTTTTTTAGATAATTTGGGATTAGTAACATAAATTGTTTAGGGCAGTCTTTTTCAACCAGAGTGTCCAGGCACCCAGGGGTGCTTTGAAGTATCTTCAGGGGTGCCTTGGCAAAATGTCTAAAAAATACCCCAAAAATTTTATACAAACCAGCAGGCAGATGAAGCCTGCCTTTTAGTTACACAAAGCCACAGGTTTTCATGGTGCACCATTAAAGCCTTCTAGCCACCGGCGTCCTAACAACCATTTACGTCATCACTTGATATGGAGGATTGGAATACTAGTCAGTACCAGTGTGCACAAGTGTATTGGATTTGTAAGTATAAATGACCTCCAACGTTGGGTGTCCTATGTGTGTGGATGTTAATTCATTATGTAAAATTATTAGAATCGTTTTTTCCATTTTAGAATGGGGTGCCTCAAGACTGTCCATAATTTTAGAGGGTGCCTCAAGACTGTCCATAATTTTAGAGGGTGCCTTGAGATTGTCCATAATTTTAACCACTTAACGACTGCCTACCGCATATTTACTGCGGCAGGCAATCGCTCCTGGGCAAAGCGACGTAGAACTACGTCGCTCGCTCTCAGGAGGCTGGGGGGCGAGCACGTGCCCCGGTGGCGTGCTTCATCAGCGGGGAAGCCGATGCATGTCAGGCAGCTCCGATTGCCGTCTGACACCCGCGATCGTTCCCCGCTGAGAGAGAAGGACGGTCGGCTGTTGTAAACACAGCTGACCGTTCTTCTCCCTGAGATGATCACAGAGCTCATGTGATCCTGCTATATAGGATCGCATGTCTCTGTGATCATTTCACAAGCCCCCCACAGTTAGAATTACTCCCCTAGGCTCACACTTAACCCCTTGATCACCCACAGAGTTAACCCCTTCCCTGCCAATGGCATTATTACAGTAACAGTGCATATTTTTAGCACTGATTACTGTAGTAATGTCACTGGTCCCCCCAAAAGTGTCCACAATGTCAGTTAGGGGTCCGATCTGTCTGCTGCAATGTCGCAGTCTCGCAAAAAAATCGCAGATCGCCGCCATTACTAGTTAAAAAAAAAAAAAACGATAAAAATGACATAAATCTTTCCCGTAGTTAGTAGACGCGATAACTTTTGTGCAAACCAATCAAAATGCTCTTATTGCGATTTTTTTTTACCAAAAATATGTAGCAAAAAACAAATTGACCTAAAATGTTAAAAAATTTAGATTTTTATCATTTTTTTTTTGGGAATGTAATATAGCAGAATGTGAAAAATATTGTTTTTTTTTTTTTAAATTGTCGCTGTTTTTTTGGTTTATAACGCAAAAAATAAAAATCGCACAGGTAATCAAATACCATCAAAAAAAGCTCTATTTGTGAGGAAAAAAGGACGTAAATTTCGTTTGGGTACAGCGTCGCACGACCACGCAATTGTCTGTTAAAGTAACGCAGTGCCGAATCGCAAAATAGGGCCTGGTCTTTATGGGGGCAAATCCTTCCGGTCTTAACGGGTTAAAGGGTGCCTTGGCTGAAAAAAAGGTTGAGAAACACTGGTTTAGGGTAATTTAGCATGGCACATTGATTTATTTGATTCTAATTTGTCTGCTACAACAAGGGGATTGGAGTTCATGAATGGACAGGATGGGGGGGGCAACAATTCAAATGGGAACATTTCACTGCTGTAGTCCATGGAAGGCATGAAGTTTAAACCTATTGGTTGCTTCAACCTACCTTCATTGATGAACTAAAGATCACTGATTGTTGAGCTGGCCCTTTAATTCTTGTAATTTGCAAATATTAGGAGGAACGCATTGCTTTTATTTCTCCATAATATCCACTGATCTTAGATTTTATTTTTAATGTTTTTTTTTTACTGGTACTGGAATGTACAGATTTATGAAGTTGTAGAGACATTCTTCAAACCAGCACTGAGTTTTTCTGTGAATTTTATTGGTCGGTTTATTAGTTTGACTCTGCAGCCCTGTTTTTAAACGTGTTTTTGAACGCCAGTCTTCAAAATCTACACTAATCCATAATATGTAAAATACAATATGTTGGCAAGAAGTTATTCTCTCCAGCCGTTCACTTTAAAAAGAAATCTTGCATCATGTAAATGAGAACAACACTCCGGAGACTTGAGTGTGATGATAATATTAGTGTTATTTAGAGCTCAAATAAACGTAATATCATTACTGTGTGGTTCTTCCTGCATTGTATCCACCAGGGGTTCAAATCCTCCACACTATGGATGTGCCTCATGCATCTATACATTACATTCTGCATATTAAGTATGTTTAGAGCCAATGTCAATAATGCCAGCTGTGCAGAAAATTCCACGCTTTTAGCTCAAGATTAATATTTCATTGACTCACCTGTGCTAAAAAAGAGATTCTGAAATCCTGGGCATGTTTGCAGGGCACATTTACAAGGACAAAAGCAATATTTTATGGCTAGACAGTGGCAGAGGTGTAATTCTGATGTATCGCAAAAGTTAGCAAATATGAAAGGTTACATGTGCAATATGTTTTGATAATCTATAATTTTTGAGCTGTGATACTTGTATATCAAACTAAGTATCTTGCCATGGAAACCCAATGGGTCTGTTTGGCATGTCGCCACTTATTTTTACATTTTGAAATCATCTGAAATAATAACATACTATAAAATATTAACAGTAAACTACATCTTTGCATACCCTTCTTATACAAGTAGCAGTTTTTGAAAATATATGTTTATTTTGTTTTACAGCTATACCCTGGGTGATTTACCAAATTCTAGCCATGGGCAAATAATAACTGAATTTTCTGAATTACACAAGTTTTTTTATGGTTCCACTAAGCCAGTAATGGCGAACCTTGGCACCCCAGATGTTTTAGAACTACATTTCCCATGATGCTCAAGTACACTGCAGAGTGCGTGACTATCATGGGAAATGTAGTTCCAAAACATCTGGGGTGCCAAGGTTCGCCATCACTGCACTAAGCAATCTAAAACCTAGTACATATTATTAGCACATTGGACAAAAATGTCCATATTTGGAAGGATATTTTGATCTTTTTGTTTGTTAGTATACTGCCTTCAAGAGGCGATGTCGACAGTTGAGACAAACATTTCCGAAAGAGACAAAAACGTTTCTCGTTAGCTAACAGAATAAACATTTATTTTTTTTTTGTTTATTAGTACAGTATTCATCCTTAAAAAGTCTGATGAGCAAGACCGCGCGTGATCGGGAACAATGCCTGTTCACGCACATGAACTTCAAACAGTTGCCAACTGCCCACCACAGATTTACTGCAGCAAGGTGGCTCGGCTGCTCGAACCGATCAGTCATCAGGTTCAGGCCAATGATTTTTAGCCTGGACCTGTTGTTCGGTTCTAAAATAATTGGTGCAAAACACCTATCTCCTGCGCTCTGAGAGACAATCTTCTAACCACATCCAGCCACACTCATGCGGCTACCGAAGACTTTCTACTTGGCTTTGCTTGGATACTTCGGCCTTGCAGCCCCTTTTCAAGACCAGGGTAGTCTAAGACCACAAAAATCAAAGAACAAACACAAGGGCGCACCGGCCTAGTACATTATCCTCTACAGTATAAAGGTTTTATTGAATAAAAGGTATAAAAATACTCACAGAGTGTTGGTGAAAGCATATCAAATGGATACAGTGCCATCCGCATCTGAACCACAAGGTGTAGCATCCTCTGAAGCTAGGCTTACGCGTTTCGAGGCTACGCCTCTTCCTCAGAGCCTCATAGGCTCTGTATCCATTTGATATGCTTTGACCAAGACTCTGTTTGTGAGTATTTTTATACCTTGTATTCAATAAAACCTTTATAGAGGATAATGCACTAGGCGGGTGCGCCCTTGTGTTTGTTCTTTGATTTTTGCTTTTTTGTTTTGACCAATTGCAGAATGTCCTGTGCCTGTGTAATGTAAACACAGGCAGAGGAAATTATGTAATCTTCTCTCCTGGAGCCCTTTTCGGTTCCAGCATGAGAGAAGAGAGAGCATCAACTGTCAGTACACAAGTACTACACTGACACCAGTACAGATAGGCACATATTTGACCCCCTGATCACCCCCCCCAGTTAACCCTTTCACTCCATGTCACAGTGTACACTATATACAGTATACATATAATTTACTGATCACTGTATTAGTGTCACTTGTGACTTCAGTTAGGGTGAGAGGCAGTTAGCGGTAATCCCAGACAGGTTTAGGGTACCCGCCATACATCCCTTATTAAAGATTTAACACCCTGACCAGCCCCCAGTTAACCCTTTTACTCCCTGTCACGGTGTCACTATATACAGTATAAACATAAATTTACTGATCACTGTATTAGTGTCACTTGTGACTTCAGTTAGTGTGAGAGACAGTGGTAGTTAGAGGGAGACCCAGACAGGTTTAGGGTACCTGCCATATATCCCCTAATAAAGATTTAACCCCCTGATCACCTCCAGTAAATCCCTTCATTGCCCTGTCACAGTGTCACTCTTATAGTGTACAGATCTTTTTGCTGATCACTGTATTAGTGTCACAGGTGACATCAGCTAGCATTAACGTTAGTTAGCCTCAATCCAGGACAGCGGCAGATTGCTGCCGCATATTTAGTAATAAATTCTAACCATTTGATTGCCAGTGACACACACACACACATACACACACACACACACACTAAACACCTCCATTACTAGTATAGTGTCTGAACGGATCATTATCTTTGATCTCATCAGAACTATACTAGCATCCCCAATAGTTTAGAATAGTGTTCCCAAAATGCAGCGTTAGCAGGATCAGCCCTGACACCTGCCAGCACCTACATTTAGCCCCTCTGCCCCCAACCAAGAAGTGCAGAATCGGCAGATTACTGTCACTTCCAATACACAGCACACTAAACCACAGCGTTAGCAGAGTCAGGCCTGCTAGCACTAGCAGTTACATTTTTTGGTAGCGGTCCAAACAGTCCTTGACAGCCAGGTGCTTTTTTTACCTGTGAGTCACACTAGGTACCTATACATTTTTTGGCTAAAATGTCCAAACAGAGGTACACTAGTGAAGAGGCCTACACGATGCTGAGTATGACAGATGAGAGTGATGGGGAAGCCTCAAAGTCAGAATCAGGCTCAGTATTCAAACCTGTAGAGAGCAGCGGCACCCTGACAGATAGCTCTGACAACAGAGTAGTGGTACCTACTAAGGACAGGCATACCCGACCCCGTTCTTCTTGATTTTTATATAAATAAATAAATAAAAAAATAAAAAATAAAAAAGCCAAAAATAGTTGTCGTTTAATTGAGTTAATTTTATGTTCTTTCTCTACTTTTCTACTCTTTCTACTTTTACTGTACTTTATAATATACTGTTATACTGTAATGTTTTATTGTTACTGTGTTTTATTGTTAACCGTTGTTTGCTTTGCAGGTATGCCCATCAGCTGCAGCACTGATTTGTTTATTCTGACAGCAACAGCGCTTGCTCTCACCATATACATAATCAATGATTGTAGCGATGTAGGAGGTGATTTCACCACCGCAGTTAAAAAAGAGCATATATTGCGAAGCATAAGGGATGGGGTGGACACAGAGGGAGGATCTCCCCTATGCTTCGCCGTATATTTTTTAACACTTTTCTTGGCAGAGATTTCTTCATCCACATCGATCGATGTGAATGTAGGAATCTGCTATGTTCTTTTTGGCCTGAATGAAAAAAAAAAAAGAACATTGCATGTATGCCCATCACTAGAAGTGGGTGGATGCTGGGAGGTCTAATGGTGGGCATACCACACACTTTCTGGTATTTTTTTTTTTACAGACAGCAAATGTTTTTTTCCCAAAAAATTGCGTTTGGAAAATCTCTGCGCAAATACTGTTTGACAAAAAAAAAATTGCAACACCCACCATTTTGTTCTGTAGGGCCTCTACTTTAAAATAATATATATAATGTTTGGGGGTTCAAAGTAATCAAAGTAATTTTCTATTAAAAAAAATATTTTTTTAATGTAAACAAAAAGTGTCAGAAAACGCTTGGTCTTCAAGTGGTTAGTGATGTGTGGAGTGGGTGATGTGTGGCATAGGCTTCTAATATTGGGAAGAAAATGCCAGGACAGTTCAAACACCCCCCAAATGACCCCTTTTTGGAAAGTAGACACCCCAAGCTATTTGCTGAGAGGCATGTTGTGTCCATGGAATATTTTATATTTTGCCACAACGTTCGGGAAAATTAATTAATTTTTTTTTCCACTAAATTATATATTGCTCACAGATGCCATGGGTATATTGTGAAATGACACCCCAAAATACATTCTGCTGATTCTCCTGAGTGAGGAAGTAAAAAGACATGGATGAGCGAGTTTGGGGTGGAGGAACTTGACTGGCCTGCACAGAGTCCTAACCTCAACCTGATAGAACACCTTTAGGATGAATTAGAGTGGAGACTGCAAGCCAGGCCTTCTCGTCCACATCAATGTCTAACCGCACAAATGCACTTCTTGGAAGAATGGTCAAACATTCCCATAGACACACTACTAAACCTTGTGGACAACCTTCACAGAAGAGGTGAAGCTGATATAGCAAAGGGTGGGCCAACTCAATATTGAACCCTACGGACTAAGACTGGGATGCCATTAAAGTTCATGTGCCTGTAAAGGCAGGCTATACTTTTGGTAATATAGTGTAATAAAAGATTTCCTCTGTCGTTCTAAAATTTTTGGACCATTAATGGCATTCTCGTCTTCAGCCTGATACAAACATTTAGGGGAAATCAAATGATTGTTTGTCTGATTTTATAATATTGTGTACTAGACTTAGGTTTAGCCTATGTACTGTTCATCAGGTGAAAGCATGTACAGTGCATTGAGTGAAATAACAGCGGGTCCTATGTTCACACCATGATCTCTGGATCATGGCGACTAAACTCATATTTTGAAGATTAGTGAGGACCTAAGAATTGGGCAGAACCCACTTAGGCCTGAACCTTCGGGAGACACATGATAGCATTACATGACATCACATGATAGCAGGCTGAAGCTGGGGAATTTCCAGCCCCATGTAACAAACGGGTAAGGATGCTGGTGACATATTTGACCTAATATGGCCACATGGCCTTAGTCAGCCATTGCTATTGACCAAATATTGAAACGTGGCCATATTAGGTCGATGATGTCACCATCATCCCCATCCTTTTGCATGCGGCAAGGAACTGCGAGCTGTAGATGACTGATCTGGCGACCTGCTGTCATTTGCAGCTGACTGAGCTGGTGGCCTGCTATCATTTGATCGGGAAGAAAGTGACCGCACTCCGAGATGAAAATCAAACAGGAGTATATTTATTCCACATCAAAAATAGGCATCAAACTCCAAACTATGAGACATAGGACAACAGGTAGACGCGTTTCACGACTAAGAATGTCGCTTACTCATTACCAAGTGACATTCTTAGTTGTGAAACGCGTCTACCTGTTGTCCTATGTCTCACAGTTTGGCGTTTGATGCCTATTTTTGATGTGGAATAAATATACTCCTGTTTGATTTTCATCTCGGAGTGCGGTCACTTTCTTCCCGATCAAATAGTTCTTGAATTACGGATCCGACCAGCACCTGACACCATCTCACCTGGAGCGGTCTCTTTTCAGTTTGGATTCAATAGGCCTGCTTTCATTTGACAACTTCCCATTGATTCAGGTCAAACTGGGTTTGGCCCGATCCTTAGCTTATCACTAGTGAAGACAACTACATGGATTTTAGTTCACAGCTCTGCCTGGTCTTGTGTAGTGGTATATTAGGTTAACAAGTTCCAGTGTTAAGTGCTAGATCAAATACAGTTTAACTTCAATAGATGTACTGTGTAGTAGTTTTAGCATTAACAGAGTTTCCTTTGTGTCAGATGCAATGCCTGACTTAAGTAAAAATTGATTCAATGTGAACCTATAGTCAGAAAATCTTTTCCACTTACGCTTCTAACAACCAAGCTTTTAAGACAAACTCCAGACACAAAAACTCTTCCTGAATATGACTTGATGTTGGCCTTTTTTTTTTACTCCCCTAAAAAGCAGGACTGGAAAAGGGAGGATAGCATTAGTCAGGGTTTTATTGCTATGCTTAGTTTTGTTAAAAAGAAAAAACAGTCCAGTTGGAAAAACCAACGAGACATAAAGGTGGACTTTATGGGCACATAAAGGATAGATCAAAATATTAAAAAATTATAATAAAACACATTTATTGAATTTCATTAAAACAATACTGTATAAAAAACATCAGGAATAAATTTAACCCGAAAGAGGGGTTCTAATTCATCCCACATGTAAATACATAATAAACACGTGTTCACACATGAATTAGAGGTGCATGTAAGGATGCTTCGTCAGGACAAAATGCAGACAAGAAGATTCTCCTCAATACAGCGCAAAGGATAAAGTTGGCTTTGGGCAGACACAGGGAGCAGATAAGGCTCAGATAAGAGAATATACACCAAAAAAATGGATGTAGAGCGTATTTTGTGTATCCTGGTCGCACGGCTGGTATTGTTCAATCTGTTATTTGTTATTAAAGTTCTGCAAAGACTGTGACTTTGAATTATGGGAGATGTAGTTCCGGGAGGAGTCAGGACCATAGAGTGCTATGTAAAGGGACTTTTCTCCCAGGGAGCAACGTGACTCGCGGAGCCTGCTGGGAGTGTATTTATAAAGGGGGCGGGACCGATTCTCGCTCTCTTGCCTCGAGGACAGCGTGCTGTAAAGAAGGGGAAGAGCTGCTGCGGATCGCAGAGGAGTAGGCCTGGGGCCTAGTAGCGGACACCGGAGCTGAAGCAGGTGGTGTGTGTGTACGGAGGAATCTCGGTAGCGAGACCGAGCAGAAGGACGTTTGACAAGCCCAGAGAGTCTCTGAGCAGAGCGGGACCTGGCTGTAGCGTGGAACAGAGTTGGTATTGGGTGAGAGACATCCAGCTTCTACATCTGCATTTGTCACATACTTAGACTGAGCCAGGGCGGGACTGCCGAACTGTGTGAATACAAGGCCATGCTGAGTTGTATTATTACCATTGGACACTGCTGTTACACTTAGTGCGAGGTGGGTGAACCAGGCCTTAAGCCCATTCCAGTAATAGGCCTTCTGCCTAATAAGAAGCATCAAGAGCAGTTTGCATTCATCTTTGTGGATTACAATCATTGATTACTTGGGGATTGTGACTACCAATCACCTTTATTTGGATTACAATTACTTTCCTTGGATTGATTGAGGATTCCTTGCCGGTGAAGACTAGTGAGGCCTCACTCTCCAGGAGACTTTTGCAATTCAGTATAAAGGGGGCCCCCATTAGTACACAGAGTGCACTCTGATACTTAGTTAGTACTGTTATACTGTTCATCCTATAGTTATTCTATGAGTGTGGTTAACCACAATTTGTGGTCACTATCTATTCACTTAAAAACATTAGTGTGTCTATATTGTTGCTGAAAGCAAGCCTCTAGCATATATATGTATGCATATACATTATATATGTGTGGCTTGTGTTCCAGATCCTAAGTGCTGAACTCTACTCAAATCCTTGGTTGAGGACTCAGGATCTACATTATTGTTGGCAATCTTTGCATTATCTCTGATTCTGTTTGTATATTCTTTTATTTCAAATCTAAAAGCAGTAAATTTGTTCTTTCACTGCAATACTTGTGGCGTAAATAATTTAATATGACAGAACCAATAGTGTCAGTTGGGTTGGAGCAGACTCAGGGCGAAAGAAGTGAAGAGGATATACTTAAGCCACTCCCCTGCGAGCAGGGCTACATTTGTAAAACTTAATTGGACAAAATCCTCAAATGGAGGGACTGAATGCCATTTGGCATAGAAAGTCCAAAAAGAGGGCTCTATCACCGCCCGTAACCTCACAATAGACAAGAAGAAAAAAGAGACCCTTTGCCAGTCCAGTAGATGCTCCTCGCATATGTCTCATCTACTGGACTAGCAAAGGGTCTCTTTTTTTCTTCTGCTCCCTGTGTCCGCCCAAAGCCAACTTTATACTTTGCGCTGTATTGAGGAGAATCTTCTTGTCTGCATTTTGTCCTGACGAAGCATCCTGCGAAATGCGTCAACTTTTGAGCAGACGTACGATCCTATATTGATATTGACGCAATGTATTATATGCAACTTTAATTCATATGTGAACACGTGTTTATTATGTATTTACATGTGGGATGAATTAGAACCCCTCTTTCAGGTTGAATTTATTTCTGATGTTTTTTTATACAGTATGGTTTTAATGAAATTCAATAAATGTGTTTTATTATAATTTTTTGATATTTTGGTTTATTCTTTATGTGCCCATAAAGTCCACCTTTATGCCTCGTTCGTTTTTCCAACTGGGCTGTTTTTTCTTTTTGTCTGTATGTTGGATGATGGCACGCTCTTGGTAGCACACATTTTTTGGCTTAGTTTTGTTAGTCCACCTCTCTAAATATGCGGACAGGAGCAGAGACAAAAGTGATGACCTCATCAATATGGCTCTTCATTGTTCAGTCATTCTTGGTTGGACAGGTGACTAGTGATGAGCTAAGGCTCTTGGACAATTTCATTGACCAAATATGGTCATGTGACCATATTAGGTTAGTTATGTCATCAGCATCCCCCCTTTGTTATGTGGCGCTGTGGGGCGGGGAATTCTCAGGTTGCAGCTGACTGAGCCAGCGGCCTACTATTATGTGCCTGTTACCTGCAGGTTCGAGCTGAAATGGCCTGAACCTTAGCTCATCACTATTAGTGATGGGCCGAACACCCCCCATTTAGTTTGAACCAGAACGCCCGAACAGAGAAAACGTTTGGACCCAAGACGCAAACTCTATTAACGTCTATGGGACCTGAACATGAAAAGTCCCCATCTTGAAGGCTTACTGTATATGCAAGTTATTGGCCATAAAAAGGATATGGGGGCCCGGTAACTGCCCTGGGGACATGTACAAAAAAAAGTATAAAAAATTTATATTTTACAGGTAAAGATTTTAAAAGTTTTTAGCACTGATTACTGTAGTAATGTCACTGGTACCCCCCAAAAGTGTCAAAAATGTCAGTTAGGGGTCCGATCTGTCCGCAGATCGCCACCATTACTAGTAAAAAAAAAAAAATGACATAAATCTTTCCCCTAGTTTGTAAACGTGATAACTTTTGCGCAAACCAATCAATATACTCTTATTGGGATTTTTTTTTTACTAGAAATATGTAGCAGAATACAAATTGGCCTAAAATGATGAAACAATTTGATAACATTTTTTACATTTTTTTTTATTGGGAATGTTATATAGAAGAAAGTAAAGTATATTGGGGGTTTTTTTCCAGAATTGTTGCTGTTTTTTTGTTTATAGCGCAAAAATTAAAAACTGCACAGGTGATCAAATACCACCAAAAGATAACTCTATTTGTGGGAAAAACAGGACATCAATTTTATTTAGGTACAGCCTCGCACGACTGCGCCATTGTCAGTTAAAGTAATGCAGTACCGTATCGCAAAAAATTGCCTGGTCATGGAGGAGGGGGGGAGGGGGTAAAACGTCAGAGCTGAAGTGGTTAAATGTCATTTTTGCCTGGAGTTTGTCTTTGATAGAACAAAAGAAAATATATTTTTTTGTGTGAAACAGCAGAAAAGTAAAAAATATTGTTTTTTTTTTTTCAAATTTGTCGCTCTTTTTTTGTTTATAGTGCAAAAATTATAAACCGCACAGGTGATCAAATACCACCAAAAGAAAGCTCTATTTGTGGGAAAAAAGGGTCAATTTTATTTGGGCACAGCATTGCACGATCGTGCAATTGTCAGTTAAAGTAATGCAGTGCTGTATCACAAAAAATGGCCTGGTCATGCGGGGGGGGGGGGGGGCGGGGGGCGTAAACCGTTCTAGCTGAAGTGGATAAATGTAATTTTTGCCTGGGGTTGGTCTTTGATAAAACAAAAGAAAATATATAAAATTATTATTTTTTGTGTTAAACAGCAGAAAAGTAAAAAATATATATATTTTTTTTCAAACTTGTCGGTTTTTTTTTTTGTTTATATCGCAAAAATTAAAAAAAAGTAGAGGTGATCAAATACCACCAAAGAAAGCTCTATTTGTGGGAAAAAAAGGACAATTTTATTTGGGTACAGCGTCGCACGACCGGGCAATTGTCAGTTAAAGTAATGCAGTGCTGTATCACAAAAAAAGGCCTGGTCATGGGGGGGGGGGGGGGGGGGTAAACCGTTCGAGCTGAAGTGGTAAAATGTCATTTTTGCCTGGGGTTGGTCTTTGATAAAACAAAAGAAAATATATAAAATTAATTTTTTTGTGTTAAACAGCAGAAAAGTAAAAAATATATATATATTTTTTTCAAACTTGTTGGTTTTTTTTTGTTTATATCGCAAAAATTAAAAAACCGCAGAGGTGATCAAATACCACCAAAAGAAAACTCTATTTGTGGGAAAAAAAGGACAATTTTATTTGGGTACAGCGTTGCACGACCGCGCAATTGTCAGTTAAAGTAATGCAGCGCTGTATCACAAAAAATGGCCTGGTCATGGGGGGGTAAACCGTTCGAGCTGAAGTGGTAAAGTGTCATTTTTGCCTGGTCTTTGATAAAACAAAAGAAAATATATAAAATGAATTTTTTGTGTTAAACAGCAGAAAAAAAAAAAAATATATATATATATATATATATATATATATATATATATTTTTTTTTTTTTTTCTTTCAAACTTGTCTGTCTTTTTTTGTTTATAGCGCAAAAAATAAAAATCGCAGAAGCGATCAAATACCACCAAAAGAAAGCTCTATTTGGGGGAAAAAAAAGGGACAAACATTTTATTTGGGTACAGCGTCGCACGACCGGGCAATTGTCCGTTGAAGTAACGCAGTGCCATATCGCAAAAAATGGCCTGGTCATGGGGGGGTAAACCGTTCGAGCTGAAGTGGTTAAATGTCATTTTTGCCTGGGGTTGGTCTTTGATAAAACAAAACAAAATGTATAAAATGTATTTTTTTTTTGTGTTAAACAGCAGGAAAGTAAAGAATATATATATATTTTTTCAAACTTGTCATTTTTTTTTTTGTTTATATCGCAAAAAGTAAAAAACGTAGAAGTGATCAAATACCACCAAAAGAAAGCTCTGTTTGTGGGGAAAAAAAGGACATTAATTTATTTGGGTACAGCGTCGCACGGCTACACAATTGTCCGTTGATGTAACGCAGTGCCGTTCGAGCTGAAGTGGTTAAATCTCATTTTTGCCTGGGGTTTGTCTTTGATAAAACAAAAGAAAATATATAAAATGTATTTTTTGTGTTAAACAGCAGAAAAGTAAAAAATATATATATATTTTTTTTAAACTTTCGGTCTTTTTTGTTTATAGCGCAAAAAATAAAAAACGTAGAAGTGATCATTATTTATTTGGGCACAGCATCGCATGACTGCGCAATTGTCCGTTGAAGTAACGCACTGCCGAATCGCAAAAAATGCCCTGGTCATGGAGGGGGATGGAGGGGGATGGGGGGGGGGGTAAACCATTCGAGCCAAAGTGGTAAAATGTCATTTTTTCCTGGGGTTGGTCTTTGATAAAACAAAAGAAAATATATAAAATTTATTTCTTGTGTTAAACTGCAGAAAAGTAAAAAATATATATATTTTTTTTTTCAAACTTTTTAACTAAGGCCCCGTTCACATCGGGGCGACGCTACGGACTTCATAACATTGAAGTCTATGGCGGTCGCCTCCGGGTCGCCCCAAAGAAGCTCCGGACCCTTTTTCTAAGTCGGAGCGACTTGTGTCGCTCCTATCAGAATGGGTCCGCAGCTTCCCTATGGAAGGCGACCTACGGCGACCTGTGAGGCGACCAGGTCGCCTCACAGGTCGCCTCAGTGTGAACCGGGGCTAAATCTTTCCTCTAGTTTGTAGACGCAACAACCTTTGCGCAAGCCAATCAAAATAAGCTTAATGCAATTTTTTTTTTTACCAAAAATATGTAGCAGAATACAAATTGGCCTGAAAGGATGACAAATTTAGATTTTTACATTTTTTTGGGGGGGAATGTTAAATAGCAGAATGTGAAAAACATATATATTTTTTTTTTTTCAGATTTGTCCCTATTTTTATGTTTATAGCGCAAAAAATAAAAAACCCAGAAGTGATCAAATACCACCAAAAG